>NC_083408.1:5078248-5378248 GCF_020745735.1 Hemiscyllium ocellatum
ATTAATGTCACGCCCGAAAACGGAGGGAGTCGACTGGGCATAATAGCGAGTCTAACTCGGTTGTACAAGTAGCCCTGCAGGAGATAAATGTCGTATATCCGACGCCAGTAGGTTGGGAAGAGCGACTGGGCATTGCAAAATGCAAAGAGAACAGAACATGTGCTAAGGCCCTGATACAACACAGGAGATTAGACATTCGTTACTATTGTTGGATATGTTTTCACACAGCCCAACGGTGGACTACCGAACCAATCATAGACATCCAGGAGAGAAATGTTAGCTGTCTGCTTCTGGGGGATTCGACTAGCCGGACCCTGATAGTAGGCGCAATTAGGACAAATCTCCTGCCACCACTCGAACTCAAGGCCATCTTCAGTCTCAAGGCTGGCGCGCTCCCGACCACAGGATTTGACACAGTGGAAGGCTGGGCAGAAACGTGTATTTGCAACAATCTAGGAGACTCTACTTGGGGATTCTTCCAGTACATTACGATGCTGTACTTGAACAAAGATTTTTGCTCAGCAACTTTTGCAAATGGAATGATCATAAGCATTAATTTTCGTTTATCAATAATTAGACCATGATGGCGGGTATAATAGGGGCCTGTGGAGATAAATGTTAACACCATCTTTCACTAGGATGAAAGGGGTGCTGCCACCCCGCGATACTGTCTACCGGCACAATAGTGTGCATCCCAAGGGCCGGTAGCAGACGCAGCTGAAGGGATGTGCCACGGTATTGGAATGGGCACACACTCACAGACCCCTGAACTACACCCGGAACAAACATTTGATAGTCCATTCTTTTGGGGGCAGGGACAACAGTGGCAATAAACAAGATGAATTGCCTCACATATACTGTATTATATGTATTAGCAAATGAGACGGATAAGGTCTAGCATTCATTAACATTGAGTTCATGGCAGTTAGGGAATCAGTGATACAAAATCGATTAGTGCTAGACATTCAGACAGCTGGGAGAAGGGAAGTCTCCAAAATGTTAGGTACCACATGCTGTTTGAGTTTTCTTGAGGAGTTCCAAACTATCACTAGTGTATTAAATCATATGAAGTACACCCGCCTCCCCCAGCAGATGACTCTTGGTTCCAATAGCTTAACTCCCTTCGGGGAGGACTGGGGGTATTGAATCCCACAAGTACTGCTAATTGTAGGACGGCTCTTATTCGTAGTGTTGTGTATTGGACCCTGCTTGTATGATTGCCTACGCATCTGGTTATGAGTGAACTGGAATACAAAAAATTAAAACTATCAGTGGCCACAAGGCAGGAAAAGCCTACTGCGTGGACTCCACCCCATCATGAAGTTGATGATTGTGACGTGTGACTATGGGATGTGTAGAGGGCACTCAATAGCAAGTGACGATACCAGCACAAAGCTGTGTTACAGATAGGTGACATCTTAGAAAAGGCCTGGTGTTTCCCAAACATTTTCTGATGTATGGCTATCCGGGCTCATTTTTTTGGCTGCTGTCATTTTCCTTGTTGTCATAAAATGACCAAAGGAGGGAAATGTAATGGAAAATTACCCATTTACTGTGAAATTTGAAAGAGAATGATTTTCTAAAATTTCATGTTATGCTGAGCTTTGTAAACAATATTTTGATGAGGTTGCAGCCAGATTTTCTCTGTTTGAATTTTGCAAATTTTCAACTCGACCTTGTAACAGTCGAACTCAGCGAAAGCTGAAGAACTATTATGTCCAAGACCAGGGGATGAGAGAAGAACAACTTGAGTTTTCTCAGTCTATGCCATTGAGAGCGTGATAAGAAACAATATAAGGCAAGTATCTGAACAATGCTCAGATACCCCTTACATTGAGGCATCTAGATGAATGTACTGCGGTCAAATCTACAGAATTTAAATAAAGCTCCTTTCTTTGCTCTTGCCAACAGTTGAGTCAAGTCGATTGAATTTCCACGACAGGACCAGGTGCTGCAGAATGTTACAAGGATAGGTAATGAATGTCAGTACTGGAGAATGTTAGAGGGATACGGTTGTAGAATGTTCCAGGGATTGACGTTGGGTGCAGGTGCTGGAGGATGTTGAATGGATAGTGAGTGGGAGGCGGTGTTGGCGAACTTAAACAGGGATAGTGCAAGGTGTAGGTTCTGGAGAGTGCTACAGGGATAGCGTGCATGGGTTCTGGACAAATTACAGGGGTAAGGAGTGGGTTCAGGTGCTGAAGAACTTTAGACAGCGAGGGCGTGTGCGACGGTGGCGGACAATTTTACACTTTTAGGTACTGATGACATTCTCCCCATATGGAGTGGTGTAGGTGCTCCAGAATGGTGCAGGAATGGAGAGTGGTGTAAATGGAAGAGAAGTTTGCAAAGATAGGCAGCGGGTGCAGGTGCTTAAAATTGTTACAGGAATCGCGAGTGGGTGTAGGTGCTGGAGAATGTTACAGGGACAGGGAGCGGCAGCAGCTGCTGGAGAACGAGATAAGGACAGGTGGTGGGTGTGGCTGCTTCAGAATGTTGCAGTAATAGGGAGCAACTGAAGTTACTGGAGAATGTGATAGGAATAAGGAGTGCGTCCAGGTAGTGGACAATGTTACAGGGAAAGGGAGTGGGTTCAGGGAGTGCAGAAGATTACAGTAACAGGGAGTGGGTGTCAGTGTTATAGAATGTGACAGAGATGGGGAGTTGGTGCGAGATAATGTTGCAGGAATTGGAGAGTTGAATGTGCTGGAGAATGTTAAATGGAAAGAGGGATTGCCTACAAGTGCTGGAGAATCTTTCAGGTTTTGGGATTGGGTCTCGATGCTGGAGAAGGTTATGGGGATAGAGAGAGTGCTGGTGAATTTTATAGGGATAGGGGGTGGTTTAGGTGCTGGCGAATTTTACATGGATAGGTATTGGGTGCAAGTGCTGTTGTAGCGTACAGAGATAGGGAGAGTTGAAGGGACTCGAGTAGATGCAAACTGTCATTGAGTCTGGGGTACTTTACTGAGAGAGGGATCGTGCACAAAAGGGGGCGATGAAACAATGTAGGTTGTGGAGGAAGTCACAAAGATAATGAAAAATGATGTCTGGAGGAGGTAATCGTGGTTTTATAAGTTGGAGGATTCAGTAAAAGAGAAAATCAAGGCTGGAGATCTGAGAGAGATAGTGATGACTGTCTGTGCAAGTATAGGCTATTCACGTCTTTTTGTTTTTGTTACACGATATGCGGAGTGTTGCATCAGCTGGACGAGAGAGAGCTGGGGAGGGATGTAGGTCTTGAGATGGACATACAATAGCGAGGAGTGTGGGGGATAAAAGTTGTCAAAGTGATAGGTAGGGCTGTGCGGGCTGGAGCTAGTTAGAGAGATGGGGAGCCGTGTTGGGACTGGAGGTCGTTGAGAAGTAGGGAGACGTGTCGGGACTGGAGATGGTTAGGGGGATAGGGAGAGATGTAGTGGTTTGAAGTAGTTAAAGAGATAGAGAATGTTTCAGGAGCTGGAGCTTAGAAAGTTATGAAGGGTTGTAGCCGCTGCAGAGAGTTCTAGAGTTGTAGAGCGTTATAGGTGCTGGAGAATTTTACAGCGGTAACGAGTCGGTCTAGATGCTGGAGAATGTTACAGGGACAGGGAAATGTTTAAGTGGTGAAGTGATTTACCGGGTTAGGGAGGGGTGTAAGTGCTGGAGAACGTTACAGTGTTAGCAAAGGGTGCAGATAATGGAGAATGTGAAGTGAAGTGATAACCAGGCGATGCACATGATGTCGAAAGTTACAGGGATACCCGGTCGGTTTTGGTGCTGAAGCATGATACATGGATAGGGAGTGGTGTAGGTGCTGCACAATGTTACATGGATAAGGTGTAGTGAAGGGACAGGAGAATTGTACATGGTTAGGAAAAGGTATAGATGCTGGACAATGTTACAATGTCAGCAAGCGGTCTAGATACTGGTGTAAGTGATGTGATAGTGAGACGATTCACGTGCTGCAGAATTTTACAGATATAGAGAGTCGGTTTAGCTGCTGGTAAATGTTGCAGGGACAGGGATGAGTGCAAGATCTGAGAAACGTTACAGGGATAGGTAAGCGAATAGTTACGAGGGAATGTTCAAACAATCGAGAGGAGTATAAGTACTACAGAAAGTTACAGGAAAAGGGAGTGAGTATAGCTAATGTAGGATGTATCAGGGTTAGAGAGATGAGTAGATAGTGGAGAACGTTACGGAGATAAGGAAGGATGAAGGCGTTCGGAATGGTTATTGGGATGGGTTATAAGGTGTAGGTGATGGAACGGGTTAAATGCAACAGAAGTGGGTGTGTGCTGGAGATTGCTATATGGATAGGGAAGGATATAGGTGCCGCCGAATAAGACTGCTGAAGGAATGGCTGAAGGTTCTGGAAAATGTTGCAAAGGTATGGAGGGATGTCGTTACTGGAGGACGTTATACTGTGTGGGTTGGAGACACCTCAGAATAGTATAGGGAAAGGCAATGGATATAGTTGCTGAAGAATGCATGGAGATACGAAATGGTGTAGTTGCTGTCGAAGGTTGCAAGAACAGCGAGTGGTGTAGTTGCTGGCGAAATGTATTAGTGCGCTCGTGGATGTAATAAGGAGAAGGAGTGGGTGCAGGTGCTGCAGAAATTTACAGGAATGGGAGTGTTTGCAGTTGCTTAAGAATGTTACCGGGACAGAGAGTGGTGCAGGTGCTGGAGAATGGTGCAGGAACAAGGAGCGTGCGTACCTGCTGGAGAAGACTACGTAGATAGCGAGGGTGCAGGTGCAAGCTGACATTACAGGGACAGGGAGGGGTTCTGTTTCTGGCAAATGTTATATGGGTAGGTAATGGGTGCAGGTGCTGGCGTAGATTACTGACATCGGGAGAGTTGAATGGACTGGAGGAGATGCCAAGAGGAATAGAATCTGGAGAATTTTACTGAGAGAGCAACGGGACTTGAAAGGAGGTGATGAGCGAATTTTGGAGTAAATCACACAAGTAACCAGGAGGAAAGTGTGGAGGAGGTAATCGTGGATTTCTGAATATGATACCGGAAAATTAAAACAAGGTTCAGGGTGCGACAGGGGTAGTGAGGGCTGTGCATGCTAGAACAGGTTTTGAGATTTCTTTTATTCATTCACAGGATATGTGGAGGGTTGAAGCAGCTGGTGTTCAGAGACAAATGAGGGCTTACGGGCTGGTGGTGGTGAGATTCATAGGGATAGGGGTTGGTGCTGGAGGTGGTCAGAAGGATGAATAAGTGTAAGGCGCTGGAAGTGTTTAGAGAGATAGGGAGGGGTGAGGGGTCTCGAGGAGGTTACAGAAACAGAGAAGTCTCGACGTCAATTAGGGAGTAATACGACTGTTGGAGATGGTTAGACCAATAGGGAGAGAATGTTTGGGGTGGAGGTATTGAGAGAACGTTAAGGAGGGATGAGTGAAATAGGAAGGGATGTAGTGGCTGCAGGAGTTTGGAGTGATGGGGAGGTGTGTAGGAAGTGGAAAGTTAAAGGCGATTGGGAGAGGTGGATGGTTGGGGGTCGTTAGTGAGTTATGTCGGGGTGTGGGCTGGAGGTGGTTGGAGAAATAGGTTGTCGTGTCAGGAGGTTAGAATGATGGAGAGTGGGTGTCGGGGCTGGAGGTATTGGGAGACAGGTATGCAGGAAGGAATTGAACGAGATTACTGAGACGGGGGGCATAGGGCCTGGAGATTGCTGGACAGATATGGAGGAATATCTTGTGACAATTACAGAGGTACGTAGGAGTCATAGGCCTGGAAGTAGTCCGAGAGATAGGGCATGTGGTAATGGTCCAGTTGTTGAGAGAGATAGGGAGAGGTGTATGGGACAGAAGTGGTTAGAGCATAGAGACGAGAAAAGGAATGGAGGATGTCAGAGAGATTGAGTGGGCGAAGGGTCTGGAGGTGGTTAGAGACATAGGAAGGCTGAAAGAAATTGAGGTGACCAGTGAGTATGGAGGACGTTAGAGAATTATCGAACAGCAACGATTCTGCAGGAACATACAGCCGGAGAGCAGTGAAGGAGCTGGCGACAGTAAGGCAGACAGTGACGGCTGTCGCGTTTGGGAGTGGGATTGTGGAATAAAGAAGAGTGTAGATGCTGGAAGAACTTAACAACGATAGATATTTCTGCAGTAGCTGATGACAATTATGTTGATAGCGAGGGTGACTAAGATACAAATCAAAATCAAGAGGAGACGATATGGAAAGATGCAGAGATGCAGCTGGTAAGTGCAGCGTTACCTCTCATTCAATAACACTCAATACCAACAAGGTCTGGCATCGACACGATGCTTTGCAGAAATTTACCAAAGCTCCTTTCAAAGCCCCTTTGAAACTACGACCCGCAAGAAGGACAAGGGCAGCTGGTAGTTGGGACCCCCAATACGGTTACGTTTCGATCCACTCGCCAAGCTAAATTGGAAATGCTGTTCCTTCAGTGTCTTTATTTCAAGTTCCCTCCTTAATCGTATTGTAAGTCCACATACAGCAGTATTGCTACAGCGTTTCAATCTGGCAGCACAAGGCCATTTTCTCGATGGCACCACAATATGAGCAATAAATACAGTTCCTACCACTTTTCCAGAATAAACTAGAATGGAAAATATTGTCTAAAATGCTGGGCACTGAGGTTTGGGATTTGAGACCACAGGCTGGTTTAGTCCAGTCAGTGCCTTGCTTGTTCTGAACAGCTGAATGAATATGCTGATTGAAAAAAATCAGTGGCATAATGTACATACCTAGCATGACACAGACACTGACATTCACATACCACATCTCCGAACTGTGAGGTGACAGAGGCAATCGAAATTGTATTTATAACTGAATGCAGAATATTTAGACAACACAGTAATATTGTTCCATTAAATCTATTGTTTGTGAATATTAGCACTCGATGGTAGTATATGGGGAAATAACTGCACATTTCGAGGCCCTTGCACTTAATAATCATAATTAGATCTTTGGTTTGTAACCAGACTCGTAATTTCAAAACTCCAACTGTGATGTATGCATTGCTTTAATCATATTAATTCATAAAAGTGTACTAAATCGAATGGATTTTGTGCTTAATTAAATATCGACGATCAGTGAAGAGACTTTGCTGCTAAAATTCAGAACAATGCTGCAATTCTTTGCATAGTCATTTCCAGCTCAAGTCGCACACAAAGACGTTGGGCTGGGATTATGCTGGCGTCAGTGGAGCTGCGCAATTCTTCTTGGATACTGATGTAGAGCTGACATACACTGGATGTAAGTAAGATAACATGTGCTGCAGATATCATAATGGCGTCAGGTGACGTCATACATTTGCACCAGCACCCGGTCTGCGCGACGCATTTCCCTGCTGTACAGATATGTTACTAGCTGGTCTGTTGTGATGGAATTTGTGAACAACCGTCCAGTTCGAGCTTGGGAACTCTGCGGGCAGATTTTGGAGCATGTTGTGCAGGTAGTGGTGAGGCCAAGCAACACCTTGTCTGAATTCAAGTATTATTCAAAGTCATTTTCAACTGCTTGCATACTGCAAGATCGTGTTCCCTGGTCTGAACATGAATCAGTTGCTTTCTGCAGTCACTGAAATGTCTAATAGTTCGCTTTGTACACTGGTAATTTAAATATTGTTCACTTCAATAATTTTAAATTGAAAATAATGCTGTCTGGTTTGTTTAAAAATATGCAAGACATAAATACATATTAACTCTTCATTGAACAATGTGTAGAAATCACTTGCCATACATATCCTACAGTCTAATCAAGATACAGACATAAATTGTCTGTAAAACAGGATTCATGAACAGGGCTATGTGCGAGGCAACATCACCAACCTTTCTGATGGACACATCCAGACAGCGGGGGCAGCTCCTTTCGACACAGTCAATATAGTGCTCAGTATTAATGCTGGATCCTGTGGCTGCTGGACTGTCCTGCGGCAGATTAAGGGGAAATCAATAAAAGTGAAAAATATCATTGACCTCGTCGTCACCAATTAGCCTGCTTCAGAGCCACGTCTCCAAGTAAAATATTAGTTAGAGCAGCCATTGCCCAATCTTTCTGGGCAGGAAGGGACACGTTAAATTTTGTTGACGTGCCCCACTATGTTTTGTAGCTACCTGTGTGCTGAATGGGGCAGACAGATTGATCAACAAATGATGAGGTGCCTATGAGGTGCAGTGAGCCATCGGCAGCAGCAGAATCATATTCAGTCCAACTCATCCAGACTGTAACCTCATGGGCCGACATATTCCCACTGCACAGTAAACTTCACGCCAGCAAATACCTTCGTTCAAACAAAAGTGCAGAAGGACACTTCGTTAGCAGCCCCAAACAACCTGGAGACCCTCATCCTTAGCTAAACAACTGAACGATAAATGCTAAACAGCATAAGTGGCAAGAAGTGGACAGAGCTCAGTGATCCCGTAATCAATGGTTCAGATCTATTTTTGCGGCCTTGTACCAATTAGTCACAAAAATCGTGCACAATGAAAGAGACCATTGGAGGAGGCGGCTGCTCTCCAACAATGAAGTCCCCGGTTATGGGGGAGCGCAGCACTTCAGGGAAATTATAAAGCTGCTGCATTTGTAACAATCTTCAGCCAGAAGGGCTGAGCAGATGATCCATTTCAGCGATCTTCACTGGGCCCCAGCAGCACCGACACAAGTTTTCTGACAATTCGAACCACTCTGCACAATGTTAGGAAATGGCTGGAGACACTTGAAACTGTTATTAAACTCCAGACATTGGTATATCTCTAACCCAGCTGTTCTATTTCAGCATGAACATTGACATCTATCAATAATGTGATAAATTGCCGAAGTATATCCTGTACATATGAAGCAGAGTACTGGCACGAAAGACAGTCACTGACCCAGCCGTGTACGGTCTACCATGTAAATGTGAAGGACGGTGTCAGCAATAATGTGTTCGATCAGCAATAACCTGTTCTGCGACGTTCAGTTAGTGTCCCGTCAGCCTCACTGAGCTCCTGACCCCCTTGACAGCTTCAATCAAAAGACTGAAATTCCAAAGGGGCGGTATGTGCAATGACACTTGACATCAAGGCACCATGTAATATTTCGTGACAACAGGAGCACGAATAAAATTATAGTTTATCATAATCAAGGATGATTAATCTCTGGGTTGGAATAATGACTTTGAATAATGCTTGAATTCAGACAAGGTGTTACTTGGCCTCACCACTACCTCCGCAACGTTCTCCAAAATCTGCCCGCAGAGTTTCCAAGCTCAAGCTGGACAGTTGTTCACAAATTCCATCACAACAGACCAGCTAGTAGCATATCTGTACAGCAGGGAAATGCGTCGCGCAGACCGGGTGCTGGTGCAAATGTATGACGTCACCTGACACCATTATGATATCTGCAGCACATGTTATCTTACTTTGAACCCTTCATAAACCATATCCAGTGTATGTCAGCTCTACATCAGTATCCAAGAAGAATTACGCAGCTCCACTGACGCCAGCATAATCCCAGCCCAACGTCCTTGTTTGTGACTTGAGCTGGTTACAAACCAAAGATCTAATTATGATTATTAAGTGCAAGGGCCTCGAAATGTGCAGTTATTTCCCCATATACTACCATCGAGTGCTAATATTCACACACAATAGATTTAATGGAACAATATTACTGTGGTGTCTAAATATTCTGCAGTCAGTTATAAATACAATTTCGAATGACTCTGTCACCTCACAGTTCGGAGATGTGGTATGTGAATGTCAGTGTCTGTGTCATGCTAGGTACGTAGGTTATGCCTCTAATATTTTTTCAATCAGCATATTCATTCAGCTGTTCAGAACAAGCAAGGCACTGACTGGACTAAACCAGCCTGTGGTCTCAAATCCCAAACCTCAGTGCTCAGCAATTTACACAATATTTTCCATTCTAGCTTATTCTGGGTAAGTGGTAGGAACTGTATTTATTGCTCATACTGTGGTGCCATTGAGAAAATGGCCTTGCGCTGCCAGATTGAAACGCTGTGGCAATACTGCTGTATGTGGACTTACAATACGATTAAGGAGGGAACTTGAAATAAAGACACTGAAGGAACAGCATTTCCAATTTAGGTTGTCGGGTGGATCGAAACGTATCCGTATTGGTGTTCCCAACTATCAGCTGCCCTTGTCCTTCTTGCGGGTCGTAGTTTCAAAGGGGCTTTGAAAGGAGTTTTGGTAAATTTCTGCAAAGCATCGTGTCGATGCCAGACCTTGTTGGTACTGAGTGTTATTGAATGAGAGGTAACGCTGCACTTACCAGCTGCATCTCTGCATCTTTACTTATCGTCTCCTCTTGATTTTGATTTGTATCTCAGTCACCCTCGCTATCACCATAATTGTCATCAGCTACTGCAGAAATATCTATCGTTGTTAAGTTCTTCCAGCATCTACACTCTTCTTTATTCCTCAATCCAACTCCAAAACGCGACAGCCGTCAATGTCTGCCTTACTGTCGCCAGCTCCTTCACTGCTCTCCGGCAGTACGTTCCTGCAGAATCGTTGCTGTTCGATAATTCTCTAACATCCTCCATACTCACTGGTCACCTCAATTTCTTTCAGCCTTCCTATGTCTCTAACCACCTCCAGACCCTTCGCCCACTCAATCTCTTTGACATCCTCCATTCCTTTCCTCGTCTCTATGCTCTAACCACTTCTGTCTCATACACCTCTCCCTATCTCTCTCAACATCTGGACCATTACCACATGCCCTATCTCTCGAACTACATCCAGGCCCATGACTCCTACGTACCTCTGTAATCGTCACAAGATATTCCTCCATATCTGTCCAGCAATCTCCAGGCCCTACGCCCCCGTCTCAGTAACCTCGTCCAATTCCTTCCTGCATACCTGTCTCTCAACACCTCCAGCCCCGACACTCACTCTCCATCATTCTAACCTCCTGACACGACAACCTATCTCTCCAACCACCTCCAGCCCACACCCCGACATAACTCACTAATGACCCCCAACCATCCACCTCTCCCAATAGCCTATAACTTTCCATTTCCTACACACCTCCCCATCACTCCAAATTCCTCCAGCCACTACATCACTTCCTATTTCACTCATCCCTCCTTAACTTTCTCTCAATACCTCCACCCCAAACATTCTCTCCCTATTGGTCTAACCATCTCCAACAGTCGTATTACTCCCTAATTGACGTCCAGCCTCCACAACCTTCTCTGTTTCTGTAACCTCCTCGAGACCGCTCACCCCTCCCTATCTCTCTAAACACTTCCAGCGCCTTACACTTATTCATCCCTCTAACCACCTCCAGCACCAACCCCTATCCCTATGAATCTCACCACCACCAGCCCGTAAGCCCTCATTTGTCTCTAAACACCAGCTGCTTCAACCCTCCACATATCCTGTGAATGAATGAATAAAAGAAATCTCAAAACCTGTTCTAGCATGCACAGCCCTCACTACCCCTGTCGCACCCTGAACCTTGTTTTAATTTTCCGGTATCATATTCAGAAATCCACGATTACCTCCTCCACACTTTCCTCCTGGTTACTTGTGTGATTTACTCCAAAATTCGCTCATCACCTCCTTTCATGTCCTGTCGCTCTCTCAGTAAAATTCTCCAGATTTTATTCCTCTTGGCATCTCCTCCAGTCCATTCAACTCTCCCGATGTCAGTAATCTACGCCAGCACCTGTACCCATTACCTACCTATATAACATTTGCCAGAATCAGAACCCCTCCCTGTCAATTTAATACCATCTTGCTCCTGCACCCCTCCCTTTCTCTGTAGGCTTCTCCGGCAGGTACACGCTGTTCTTGTCCCTGCAACATACTCCAGCACCTACACCACTCTCTGTCCCTGGAACATTCTTAAGCAACTGCAAACTCCCCCATTCCTGTAAATTTCTGCAGCACCTGCACCCACTCCTTATCCTTATTACATCCACTAGCACACTATCACATTTCGCCAGCACCTACACCCCTCGTTGGTCTTGCAACCGTCGCCAGCAGCTACACCCTTTCATAGCCCCATGCATTCTTCAGCAAATGTATCCATTCCCTTTCCCGATACAATTCTGAGTTGCCTACAACCCACACAGTATAACGTCTTCCATTACCGATATCCCCTATACCTTTGCAACATTTTCCAGAACCTACAGGCCATTCCTTCAGCAGTCTTATTCGGCGGCACCTACATCCTTCCCTATCCATATAACAATGTCAAGCACACACCCACTGCAGTTGTCTTTAACCCGTTCCATCACCTACACCTTATAACCCATCCCAATAACCATTCCCAATGTCTTCATCCTTCCTTCTCACCGTAACGTTCTCCAATATCTACACATCTCTCTAACCCTGATACATCCTTCATTAACTACACTCACTCCATTTTCCTGTAAATTTATGTAATGCTTATTCCCCTCTCGGTTGCTTAAACATTTCTCAATAACTAGTCCCTTGCCTATCCCTGTAACATTTCCCAGATCTTGCACTAATCCCTGTCGTTGCAACATTTCCCAGCAGCTAAACCGACTCTCTATATCTATAAAATTCTGTACATGCATCGTCTAACGATCACATCACTTACTCCAGTATCTAGACCACCTGCTGACGTTGCAGCATTGTCCAGCATCTACACCATTTCCTAACCATGTACAATTCTCCAGTCACGTCACTACAAATTATCGATGTAACATTGTGCAGCACCTAGACCACTCCCTATTCATGTAACATGGTTCAGCACCAAAACCGAACTGGTATCCCTGTAACTTTCGACATCATGTACATCGCCTCGCTGTCACTTCGCTTCACATTCTCCATTACCTACACCCTTTGCTAACACTGTAACGTTCTCCAGCACCTATACCCCTCCCTACATCGGTAAAATTCTTCATCACCTAAACATTTCCCTGTCCCTGTAACATTCTCCAGCATCTAGACCAACTCGTTATCGCTGTGAAATTCTCCAGCATCTATAATCCTCTCCAACGCTAGAACACTCTGCCGCGGCTACAACCCTTCATAACTTTCTAAGCTCCAGCCCCTGAAACATTCTCTATCTCTTTAACCATTTCAAGCCACTACATCTCTCCCTATCTCTCTAACCACCTTCAGTCCCTACACGTCTCCCTACTTCTCAACGACCACCAGCCCCAACACGACTCCCTTTCCATCTAACCAGCTCCAGCCCGCCCAGCCCTTCCTATCACTTTGACAACGTTTATCCCCCACACTCCTCGCTATTGAATGTCCATCTCAAGACCTACATCCCTCCCAGCTCTCTAACGTCCAACTGATGCAACATTCTGCATATCGTGTAAAAAATACAAAAAGACTTGAATACCCTATCCTCACATCGACAGTCATCACTATCTCTCTCAGATCTCCAGCCTTGATTTTCACTTTTACTGACATCCTCCAATTTATAAAATCATAATTACCTCCTCCAGACATCATTCTTCGTTATCTTTGTGATTTCCTCCACAAGCTACATTGTTTCATCGCCCCCTTTCGTGCCCGATCCCTCTCTCAGTAAATTACCCCAGATTCAATGACAGTTTGCGTCTACTCGAGTCCCTTCAACTCTCCCTATCTATGTGCTCTACTGCAGCACTTGCACCAAATACCTATCCATGTAAAATTCGCCAGCATCTAAATCACCCCCTATCCCTATAAAATTCACCAGCACCCACAAACTCTCTGTATCCCTATAACCTTCTCCAGCATCCGCACCCAATCCCAAAACCTGAAAGATTGTCCAGCACTTGTAGGCAATCCCTCTTTCCATTTAACATTCTTCAGCACATTCAACTCTCCAATTCCTGCAACATTCTCTCTCTCCAACTCCCCATCTCTGTCACATTTTATAACACCTACACCCACTCCCTGTTTCTGTCATCTTCTGTACCCCCTGCACTCACTCCCTGTCCCTGTAACATTGTCCAGTATCTGCACACATTCCTTATTCCTACCACATTCTCCAGTAACCTCAGCCGCTCCCTATTACTGCAACATTCTGAAGCAGCCACACCCACCACCTGTCCTTGTCTCGTTCTCCAGCACCTGTTGCCACTCCCTGTCCCTGTGATATTCTCCAGCACCTACACCCACTCGCGATTCCTGGAACAATCTTAAGCAACTGCACCTGCTGCGTTTTTTTGGCAAACTTCTCATCCTTCTACACCACTCTCTATTTCTGCAACATTCTGGAGCACAGACACCACTCCATATGGGGAGAATATCAGCAATCCATAAAAGTGTAACATTGTCCACCACCTTCGCACATGCCCTCGCTGTCTAAAGTTCTTCAGCACCTGAACCCACTCCTTACCCCTGTAATTTGTCCAGAACCCATGCACGCTATCCCTGTGCCACTCTCAGAACCTACATCTTACACTATCCCTGTTAATGTTCGCCAGCACCGTCTCCCACTCACTATCAATTCAACATCCTCTAGCACCTGCACCCAACGTCTATCCCTGAAACATTCTACAACTGTATTCCTCTAACATTCTCCAGTAATGACCATCATTACCTATCCTTGTAACATTCTGCAGCACCTGGTCCTGTCATGGAAATTCAATCGACTTGACTCAACTGTTGGCAAGAGCAAAGAAAGGAGCTATATTTAAGTTCTGTAGATTTGACTGCAGGACATTCAGTTAAATGCCTCAATGTAAGGGGTATCTGAGCATTGTTCAGATACTTGCCTCATGTTGTTTCTTATCACGCTTGCAATGGCATAGACTGGGAAAACTCAAGTTGTTATTCTCTCATCCCTTAGTCTTGGACATGATAGTTCTTCAGCTTTTGATGAGTTCGACTGTCGCAAGGTCGAGTTGAATGTTTGCAAAATTCAAACAAAGACAAGCTGGCTGTAAAGTCCAGACAGACCCGCCGAATCGCGACCCACAAAGACCCATTCCCCTACATTTACCCCTTCTCCTAACACTACGAGCAATTTAGCATGGCCAATTCACCTCACCTGCACATCTTTTGGATTGTGGAAGGAAACCCACGCAGACAAAGGGAGAATATGCAAACACCACACGAAGAGTCGCCTGAGGCGGCAAATGAAGCCGGGTCTCGGGCGCTGTGATGCAGCAGTGCTTACCACAGTGCCACCGTGCTGCTGAGAAGGACTATGTTGTTTTCGGTTTCATTGGTATAGGATTGAGTTCCTGAGCCATAATGTCATGCTGCAACTATACAAAACACTTGCATGCCTCCACTTGGAATATTTTGAACTGCCTGGTCACCCCATTCCAGGAAGAATGTGGAAGCATTGGAAAAGTTGCAGATGAGATTTAACAAGATATTGCCTGTTCTGGAGGAAACGTCTTCTCAGGAAAACTAAATGACTTGGGTCTGTTCTCATCGGAGAGAAGAAATCTGATAGAGGATTTGATACAGAGTTACAGGATTTTTGCAAGGTTTGTGAAGGTTTGTAGCTCAGGTAGATATTTAGGGTGTAGTTCTTGTCGCTGAGCTGTAAGTTTGAATCAAACCTACAGCTTAGCGATCAAACCTACTCTCTAGAGTTACAAGAGGATAAGCGAATTAGATAGGATAGACTGTGGAAGTCTTTTTCTTAGGAAGATGATGTCAGCTTGAGGCTGAGGTCATAACTACAAATTGAGGGGTTATAGATTTAAGCCGGATGTCAGAGGCAGGTTCTTTGCTCAGTGAGTAGTAAGGGTGTGGAATGCCCTGCCTGCCAATGTCGTTAACTCAGCTAAACTATGGAGATTATAATAATGCTTGGATAAACACATAGATGATGATGGAATAACATAGGGAGATGACCTTAGATTAGATCTTAGGTCGGAGTAACGTTGTAAGGGCTGCGTTGTATTCTTCCATTTTTCTATGTACTAAAACCAAATCTCGACATTGGGAACCTCCAACCCCATGGCATCAATGGGGATTTCACCAGTTTCCACATTTCTCCTCCCCTCACCTAACCTCACTTCAAAACTTCCAGCTCAGGACCGTCCTTACGACCTGTCTCACCTGTCCTATTTCCTTCCCATCCATGTGCATCATCCTCCCCTCCAAACTGACATCTTTACAACCTCCTCCGTGCACCTATTGATTTCCCAGCTAGCGACAGCCTGCCCCAATCCTCTCCTATTTATCTCCCCACACTCGAGGCTTCCAACCAAATTCCTGATTAAAGGCTTTTTTGCTTGAAACGTGATTTTCCTGCTCCTAAGATGCTACCTGACATGTTGTGCTTTTCCAGCACCACATTCTTTAATCGAATCTCCAGCATCTGCAATACTCATTTTCGCCAATAATCATGGGTGTCCTTAACTTCCTCTCTCTCTCTCTTTCCTGACTCCATTTTCAATAAAGTTTAGAGATCTTTAAACAATACATAAACTATGTCCCAGGAATAGCAAGAGACATATCTTGGTTTTCGATTAATTTGCAGGCACCTTCAGTTCAGTCATTTCCTGGGACATCATCTCTTTCAATTTGAGCATTAGGAAAGGATGTCCTTTTTAGCAGAAAAAAATCAGTCTGTCACTCACCTTTGTTTCATGCACAAGGGCACCCAGACTCTTCTGTACAGCACTTTTCTGGAGTTTCTCTTGATTTTAATAGCAGTCGGTATTTTGTTCCTCTTACCATGTGCATGACCTCAAATGCCACACATGAAATTGCACCTGCAAAGGTTTTGCCCACCTACTCAACCTGTCTCTATCCGTTTCCAGATTCCACTGTCCTCATCGCAAAATGCCCTCCCACCTGTTGTGTATCGTCAGTTAAACTGGGCACATTTCACTCTGCTAATTCCACGACGTCATTAATGCAAATATAAGTCATTGAAGTCCTATGACTGACCATTCCAGCACTTTACTAATTACATTTTTACAACTTGAAAAATACACAATAATCCAGATTCTGTGTCTTCCATTAAATATACAACGGATAATCCTGGCCCTTTTTTACTCAACACCGTGAACCTCTACCTTGTGTAATGGCTTTTGGTATGGTCCCTGCAGGAATGCCTACCAACATTTGATCAACTCTGCTTGTAATATGATCAAAGAATTCTGGCAAAGTTGTCAAGTGTGTTTTTCTATTCAACAAATGATGTTGACTCAGTTTGACTCCAATCATCTTTCTCAACGTCCTGCAATTACTTTCTTCACAATGGTCTCCGCCGTTTCCAAATGACAGATAAGACATTGGAACAGATGGAAGCCATTCATCCCATCAGGGCAGCTCAACCTTTTAATGAGGTCACGTCTGATTTGGTTAATTCTAAACTGCACTTTTCTGCCTTATCCCAATTCTTCTTGATTGATTGTCTCGCCGTCTCAGGCTTGATTATACTCACACTTTACAGCACTCCATTGTAAACCATCCTGCACATTTGCTACTCTCTGAAAGACAGAATGTCCTCCTCATCTGTTTCTTAAATGATTAAAGGTTCCCCTGAGATTAGGCTCTATATACTCTTCGCAAATTTCGTTTTTCATTCAATATCTTTAGTCCCAGTCTCGTTTGGAGACTGACCCTGATCGTTGGCAACATTTCCTCCAAAACATCAACCCACCCACCCGCACGCTGCCCTCCCCCATCATTATAAACAGACCATGAAAATCTCCAGTCAACCTTTTTTTTCCCAAAGAGAAGAATCCCAAACTCAGTAATTTCTCGACAAAAGGGGTTTGCTCATCGCTGGACATAATGCAAGGCGAAGGACTGCGAAGAGGTTTTGGGAAAATATCGCCAGTTGGCAGGTTTAAAAAAAACAGGAAAAATAATAGTAAATGCATGTCTCCAGCTTTGGAAAACTTTAGAATCTCTTTCGGAAGTGAAATCAGAGGTGACCGAAGGGTGGATTGTCCCACTTAACAGAGCCAGTCTTTAAGAGGCCGGGGCGTTGACTCTGTTGTTCTTTGGACATGCACCGATCTGAGAAATTGAAAGGATTTTCGTTCCTGCGCGTCAGGAATTCAAACCTCGCCACGGCTACAGGACCACGAGAAAACTCGGGTGCAATCAAGTTACGAAAAAGCTTCGAAGAAAGCAGAACTTTTGTTGTAGGACAGTTGGTTGTTGTTACATGGATGTGTTTGCAGCGGGTACAGGATTGTTACCATTTCACTGCAGCGAATGTCCCAGGATTTATTTTGGAAAACTAAAACTGATAGAGGGCAACAATCACTTCGGAAAGGGCAGGGTGAAGTTTCAATTCGTGAAAAGCCTGTTTTATGGATCGTGCAACGAGTCAGTTCACCCGTCTCTGTTGCGTAATTGGTGAACACGTTCATCCAATAACCGAACAGATTGTGTTTTGGGACGTCCCAGGGTCGGATCTCTCACTGCTCATACTTCATTGGTTTTCTCTCCTGCACAGCTCCGGGTTTTTAATGTGGTCAGGAAAATGTTCCCCAAACAGGAAGCTTATCCAGAATCGCAAAGGAATTTCTGTATTATTTTAATGGCTAATGTAAAGGACTGTGGATGTTGGGAATCTGAATCAAAAATAGAAAATTCTGGGGAATGTCAACAGGTTTGTCAGTACTACTGGGAGAAAACGGAGTTCTGATAACGTTCTGAAGAAGTTCTGAAACGTTAAATCGCCGTTTCCCAACCGAGATCCTGCTCGACCTGCTGAGTACTTTCCTGCAATTTCTGCCTTCTTTTAAGCTGAATATCGATTCCACCTATCGGAGTGGAACACACAGACCCACTTTGTCCCGACATTTCATCGATTTGAAAGCTGTGGTTTTTGAATTCAAATAAACCAAACAGTGATTCACTACTGTTAAACATCCCAGTGACAGAGACTTGGCAATGATGGGCCACCACACTGAGGTGTACTTGTGGCCGAGTGTTTAAAGTGATGGATTTAAAATCCATTTGGCGATTCCTAGCCAGCTTCTAATCCTGCTAATTGCGAATGTGGGCAAAGTTTGAGTTGTGTTCTGCTTTTGGAGATTCAGATCATGGCGGGGAGAATCACTTCATCCAGGTCATGAATGGTGCACTCGTGTACTCAACGAGCGGCACAAATGCACACTTGCATTGCCAAATTTGTTCAGACTTGTTATGACACAGCGCAAGCCCTCCAGCTTACTATAAAACCAGCAACACAGAAATCATTTATGCCGTATAGGAATCTGCAACAATCTATTGGCCAAGAACTACACAAAATAAAAATTAAGGACTTAATTTCTAAAGAAAGAGAGAGATTAATTAACAAACCACGATTGAAAATGTATTTCTATTACCCATTTTGAAGTTCCCTTCGATAATACTATTGATATAAAACTCCCAATTAAGGTTTACAAAATAACACTTATTCTCTCAAAACCAGGCAGCTGTAGGCCTCAGGCCTGAGGTTCTTTCTCCCCGTCTGAACGTTGTTCTTGTCCAAGGCCTTCCTCATTCTTATCATTTTGGATGTTCACGCTACAGCTACCACAACAAAATTTGTTCTGGATAAAAGAGAAAACCGATTAGTTCAACCGGGACTGAGAGCATATTCAAGGAATATTACCCAGCAAGATCCCGTATTTAAATTCACCCACATCACCATCAGCAATGTATTTTAAGCAAATTGAAATATATACAAAATAGAAGGTAACAATTAACCGGATGATTGAATCGTGTTATATCTCTTAGTATAGACCGAGGGAGAACAGAGTTTGAGATAAAGTTGCCAGTTTCTTCTCCGGGTTTGTTCTCAATGCAGTGTTGTTGACTCCACCTCTGCAATGTCAGACACTTTGCCCTGTCTGTCCGTCTGTTTCCTGTGGAGGCCTTTATGCTACTGAGACTATATTTCCCAGGACAGGAGGATTGTTAGATCCTTCTGGCCATTAAAATGTAATTCCCAAGACACGGAGTTGCCAGCATTGACCTGGGGTGGATAACGTTAAACATCGCACAACATCAGTTAATAATGTATGAGAGTTGTTTGAAAATGGTACCTTTCAGAGCGCTGCCCCTTCATCAGCTAACCGTTAATCAGGTTCATAAGACATATAATTTATAACAAAAGATTACAGTGTCATGCAACTGAAATGATATATTGAACAAACCCAGATTGCTGATAAGTCTTCCATCTTTTAGAATAGGTTGCAGGTTTCGGTTCAATACTTTGTAAAACCACAAACTGCTTTTAAGTCACATTCTCGAGGCAACTTAATGTTCTATAAAAAAGGTGACATCTCACCTCGGACAATACATGAACAGTGTAAGTTTAGTGTCTGTCTCTGTCCCAATCTTGAGTCAGAATGGTTCAATATCCAAAATAAGAATTTATAATATCTTACAACGATTGACTGCCTGCATTGACTGTCTCTCAATTCGGTGTTTTATAGCAAAATGAGATGGATCTGCAAATATGAGTCTGCAAATCAACATTCAGCCAATAGATTTTGATGTATGCTTGAATGCATGAGAGAGAGGGAGTGAGTGTGTGCCTGTGAGTGTGTGAGTGAGTTACGTGAAAAAGGTTTTGTTTGCATTTGTGCATGCTTGGCAGAGTGCGCGCGTGAGTATCACACTGTGTTAACTTGTTTGGAAGGGTGTGCGTGTTGTGAGTGTAGCGGGTGCATTGTGTGTCTGAGAGAGACCACGTGAATGAGAGACGTTGTGCGTGAATGTCTGAGAGTGTGCGTGTGTGTGTGTGTGTATATATATATATATATATATGTGTGTGTGAATATCGCGTAGTCGTCTCGGAAAGAAAGAAAGAAAGAAATGAAGGACGGAAGAAAGAAACAAAAGAAGAAAGGAATAAAAACGAAATTAAAAAAGAAAGAAAGGGAGAAATAAAGAAACAAAGAAAGAAAGAAGAAAGAAAGAAATAAAGAGATAAATAAAGGAAGAAAAGAAGAAAGAGAAAAAAGTGTCAAAGAAGGAGAAAGAAAGAAACTAAAAGCAAACAAGCAAAGGAAGGGAGAAATCAATAAATAAAGAAATAAGAAAGAAAGCAAGAAATAAAGGAAGAAAGAAAAGAATAAGGAAAAAAGAATGAAAGAGTGAAAGAAGGAGAAACAAAGAAACGAATAAACAAACAAGCAAAGGAAGGAATAAAGAAATAAATAAAGGAATTAATAAAGATAGAAAGACAGAAAGAAAGACAGAAGGGAAGGAAGAAAGGAAGGCAGAAAGGAAGAAAGAAAGGAAGGGAAAACGGAAGGAAGAAGGGAAAGAAAAAAGAAAGAAAGGATGAAAAGAAGAAACAACGGAAGGAAGAAAGGACAATGAAAGAAAGAGAGAAAGAAAGGGAAAGAAATAAATAAAACAATGAACAAACAAGCAAAGAAAGAAAGAAAGGAAGGAAGGAAGCAAAAAATGAAGGAATAAAAGAAGGTTTCTGTATTTAAATTCTTTCATTCTTTCTCCTTCTTTCTCTCTTCCATTATTTCTTTCTTTCTTTCTTCCTTCATTAATTTCCACCTCTGAAACTGCATTCCACGCACCCAGTACCCTCTGTGTAAACAACCTACAATTTGACTGTCTTGTACAATTTCTATGGCACACACTCTTGAGCATACAAACTCTTTCACTCACAGTTTCCACCGTTTACCCTTGTTAAAATTTCAGCATTTGCCACTTGCCGATGAGAGCTATGCCAATTCAATTCATCATTTGAAAACTTCTGATATATTCGGATAGTTGACCGCTTTACCACACATTGAATAGTGTTTCAGTTTCAATACTGACTATGATTAAGAAGTATTCTATTGATTGCAACGCTCATTAGAATCTTTTGCGGTTGTAGTAATTTTTGGAATGTATACCTTCATTTCCTTTTCGAGAAGTTGTGCACAATGTAGAGTGACCCTTCCCCTCTCTTTCCCTCTCTGCTGCAAATGGTTCAGTCTGATCTCAAATGGTTAATATTTAAGAGCTTGCAGTCTGCCTACCACAGAATGAGTCAGAACCCGTTTCCTGCTCCTGTTAACCCCATCACAGAACACAAGAACAAAACCCTGTGGATGTTGGAAATATGCAAAACAAGCAGGGAGTGTTGGGCTGACTAAGGCTCCACAGTCTCCGGAGCAACAAATTCCAAAGATCCACCCCACTCTATGTTCCCTTATCTAATTCCGCTCTTTGGAAAGTGCTTCTGTTGTGGGCGATACAGGTTTCTGTATGTGGTGCTAACCCTGGTGGGTGTTCTGGCGCTGCACTCGTTTCCCCTTTTGACACTTGCTGCTCAGAAAAACAGACAGAGTTTTCATGGTGGATTTATTGGACGAAATCAAAAAATATTTAATGGACTCACAATAATGTAGAAGATGGTCATTTTTTTTACTGCACTGGTTTGAGAATGGAATTGCATCTCCGTGAGACGGTTTGCTTCCTAATTGTCCGGGTATAACTTTCCTTTCCAATTAAAACAAATCTCGGTTCCACTGACACTGTTTCATCGTGAATCATTTGCTGCATGTTTCCAAACCATGTGACATTTGTCGTCGATGCTCTTTAGCTGCACATGTTCGTGAAATTTACTTCCGTCAAAATTGCCTCTACTTTTTTTTAAAAACAAGTCCTAATCCGTTGCTTTGCAGTTTACAATGGGCTTCACTTTGCATAGTAAGCTGCACTTCTCAAAATGATTTCATACTCAGTTTTAATCATCTTTGCACATAAAGTCATTCCAAATCCAATTGGTTTCCCCACCCTGTCCATTTCTGCACTGCTCTTCCGACCACCATCCCTCCCAGTCAGACCCTGCCACAAACTCTCTTCCCCAATTACGTTCACTCCTTGTTTGCCCAGTTATATATCATTAAAACATTCTTGAATCAGTTTCTACATTTGTTTCTGCGAAATCGATCATTTGGAATGTCTGAACTTGTTTCACTCGAAAGGGGGAAGTTTCCTCCTACTTAGACATTCTGAAACTCTCACCACCTAGGAAACCTCTGTTAATTCGCTTCCCAAAATTCCAGGGCTCAGGTGCAGCTTTTCCAGTTTTTCCAACATCTCATTAATATAGTCCTGCATACTTTCCATCGTCCTGGTAAATCCTAATGTGCCCTTTCTAATTTGTATATTTTTGGTGCAGTGAGGGCAAGGATTACATACAATGCTCAAACTTATACACATTATCCTGTACGATGAAGGAAAGCATATCGCATGTCTTCTGAACCACTCTATCAACATGCATTGCAACCTTCAGCATAAAATGTATCACAACTTTTGGGAGAAGATTTGTAGCTCGGGTGCTCATTGTTGCGGTTCTGTTCACCAAGCTGGGAATTTATGTTGTAGACGTTTCGTCCCCTGTCTCGGTGACATCCTCAGTGCTTGGGAGCCTCCTGTGAAGCGCTTCTGTGATATTTCCACCTGCGTTTATAGTCATTTGTATCTGCCGCTTCTGGTTGTCATTTTCAGCTGTCCGCTGCAGTGGCGGTACATTGAGTACAGATGAATGTGCTTATTGATTGAATCTGTGGATGACTGCCATGCCTCTAGGAATTCCATGGCTGTTCTCGGTTTGGCTTGTCCTATCATAGTAGTGTTGTCCCAGTCTAACTCATGTTGCATGACAGGCAGTGGACAGCTGGACCTGACAACCGAAAGCGGCAGGTACAAATCACTATAAATGCTGAAGGAAACATCACAGAAGCGCTTCACAGGAAGCTCTCAAGCACCTCGGATGTCACCTAGACAGGGGACAAAACGTCTGCAACACAAATTCCAAGCTCGGCGAATAGAACCACAGCGTGTACTACAACGCCCAAATCTCCCTGTACATCAATTTTCCGCAGAGCTTTTCCTTTCACCGTATATTTCGCTCTGGAAATGCATATCTAAAATATATTGCCTCGCATTTGCCTGGAATGAACTCCATCTGCCTATCTTCGCCTAACTGTCCAATGTATTTATACTCTGCTGCATTATCTAATAGTTCTGTACACTTTCTGCTACTCTACAAATATTGGTGTCATCTGCAAACTTGCAAATCAGACAACCTATACATGCCTCCAGATCTTTTATGTATTTCAGAAACACCAGTGGTGACAGGACCGATCCCTGTGAAACACCACTGGTGATAATTCTTCATCTTGAGAAAGTCCCTTCTGCTACTACTCTTTTTCTCCTGTTCCACAGCTATGTCTCTCTACAGCTAGCTAGTACAAACTGGACTGCATGCGCCTTCACTATCTCCATTAGCCTACCATGGCAAACTTTATTGCTCGTCTTACTGATGTCCACGTATATGACATCTGCAGCCCTTCCCTCATCAATTAACTTTGTCACTTCTTCAAACAACTGTATTAATTTGGTAATATATTATCTTGCCTACACAAAAACATTTTGCCTGACTCTTATCAGCCTGTTTTCTTTCAGATGGGAACAAATCATATCCCTCAGTATTTTTCCAGCAGCTTCCCTACCACTGACGTCAGGCTGACCAGTCGATGATTACCGGTGTATCCCCGCTGCAATTTTTTAACAAGGAGACGACATTAGGAATTCTACAGTTCCTCCGGGACCTCACTGCTGTTCAAGGATGTTGCAAAAGTATCTGTTAAGGTCCTATCTATTCCCTCTCCCACTGCCCACAGTATCCCGGGATAGATACCATCCGGACGTATGGGCTAAATTATTTCAGAATACCCAATACTTCCTCTTTCCTTCTGCTGGCGTTACACAGAATAATCAACATCTATACCTAACCTCAACAAACACCTTGTTCGTCTATTCGAAGAATGCCAATTCAAACTTCGCAGTAATATACTTAAAAATGTTCTCTGACTACAATCATAACTTTCCTCCTTTGATTTGAGTGGGGAAACCCTTTCTCTTGTAATCCGTTTGCTTCTTATGTACGATATTTAAAAAAGGCATTGGAGTATTATTTAACTCTGTCTGCTAAAGATATTTCATAAAACCTTTTCGCCCTGTGAATTCTTCAATTCAATTGGTCTCACTTTCACAATATTCATCTTCAGCTTCGTCTGTTTTCTGTCGCTTGGACCATTTGGATGCTTCCTTTATCCTTTTAGCTAGTCTCACCATTACACCTCGGCGAAAGTGAGGACTGCAGATGCTAGAGATTAGAGTCAACATTAGAGTGGTGGTGCAGAAGCACAACAGGTCAGGCAGAATCCGAGGTGCAGGAAAGTCGACGTTACGGGCAGGAGCCCTTCATCAGGAATCATTCTCCTTCTCGCCGAATGCTGCCTGACCTGCTGTGCCTTTCATTCACCACTCTAAATTTGACTAACCCTTACACGTATCTGTCATGAATTGAAAAAATTCATTCAGAGGAGCTTTCAATCTTGTTCTCCAAGGACAACTGTCGCACTTTCCAGTCTTCCTCTATTGATGACGTTCCTCATGCACGATAACATTGATGTCAACAACTCCGTACTGTCTCCAATCACTTCACTTCCCCACTTCCGTTGACGTCCGAAACTGCGTAATGACGCAGATGGAGAATCCAGTTAACGTGTGACTGTGTGGCTAAACATCCTGAAACAGTTACTTTCGCTTTTAACATGTGCGCTGTTGTGCCATGCTCACTGCAGTAATCCACTGTTCCCGCATCTCAATCTGACCTCAAAAGGCCACAGCAGTTTTTTTTGTACCCCCGGAAAGCTGATCAGCCAATTTGGCAATAATGAAGAGAAAGGAAAAGAAATATGGCGTTTCCGTAGGGTTGCAACCCAGGACGTCTCGCAGATATACATGGTTTAATCCCCACAGTCAGCCATTACCGTAAACTCCGACTTGCTGGAAAAAAACAGTTCTTTGTGATACTGGATTTCACAACCTCAGGCATCATACGGCACCAGGTTATGTTTTTCAGGTGAAGTATGGAGAAGCGCACAACACAGGCAAAGAGAGATCAAAATATCACGCTAATGGTGTGAGCGGAGCATGCTCAGGCCGAACAAGTACTCCCTTTGGGTGGTAAAAGTATAAGTTGAACGTGTCAACAGCTAAGTAACAAGAGAAGGAATGATGTAACATCTGGTTAATTTCAGCAGAGAAGTTAATTACAATTACAAGAATAGGGTGATGCTGGAGACAAACCAATTGTCTGGATTGGCACGATACGTATAACAGTCATATACAGAACGTCTGACCAAAGTAACAAGTACTTTAAATCTGGCCAAACTAACCTACATAGAGAGATTATAACAAGCTATCAGGTGATGGTGTTAACGCGGGACAGTAAAGGAGATTTTACAGAATGGCATGACAGTTTTAAATGGAGTAAGGCATGAAGCTAAGATCAGTGTTGAGGCTTTCTTCCTGTGTACAGAACTTGGCTATCAGCTTCTGCTTGGCCATTCTACGTGGTTGTTTATCGGGAAGGTTGCCTTGGGGGACGCTAACATGAAGATCGGAGGTTGAATAACCATGACCGCTAAAGTTTTCTCCATTACGGAGGGAATATTCCTGTCTGGTGATTCTTGCACTGTGTCCATTCATTAGTAGCCCTGGCAGTGGCATGGCCTCGCCAATGTGCTATGCCTCGGGTCATCATTGTCTGCAGCATATGAGATCAACAACATTGGCTGAGTCACATGAATATCTGCTGTGCACCTTGTGCAGTGCCTTGCCAGATTGTTCAAATGCAGTAATGTGCATGCAGTGATGTTACATCTACGTTGTTCTCCTAATAATGACTTGCTGACCGACATCTGCAGTTTACATAAGAAATAACATTGTTCTCACTGACACTGTGGCCCCATGCAGCATCCTCAGACTTCACACCATCGTGTTACCTTAAAAATGGAAAGCGAATGAGGACTAGAGAAAGAAAGGCATGGAGAGTGTGTTGAGTTAAAGAGTGCAGGTGGGAACAGAGGGACTAATGGAAAATATGGAGGGAGAGACATTGCAAAAAGAGAGAAAATAGGTGTGCGGGGAGACAGAAGGACATTGTGAGAGTGCGAAAGCGATATGGAGCGAAAGAGAGCAAGGAAGAGAGAGAAATTATTCTGAGGCTTCGTCGGAGGGTGTGTCCCGAAGGTGAATGCAAGGACAGAGTGATTTAACCTCAACTCCTGAACTCATAGCCGTGTCTCCTCCGTTCCCTGAGGACCATGACTTGGGGCCGACTCTTTCTGTTTCCATCCCAGCTTCTTCAACATAAAGTTAAACAACAATAGAGTTCACTCTGCCGCTCGGAACTTTTCGATGAATATTTTTAATTTTTTTAGAAGTTGGCGTTACAGACACAATCATTACAATGGTGTCTACTCTCACCGTACCCTGAGTTGTGAGAAATTTCGCAATTTGTCCTTGTTACCGCCAGTGGGATAAAGGTTGGATCAACTGGCAATACCCACAGTCTGCTCCCATCATGACAGGTTGCTTCATCGCTCAAATATTGAACTGAAATGAGAAAATCCCGGGTGGATAGATCAGTGAGTGAATTTGATTGACTGATGAATTTGGGTAAAGGGATATTTCAGCATATTCTTCAGCTGCTGTCTGAACTTAGTCTGGGTGATGGCATAAATTGCGGTGTTTGTGCAGCAACTGAGGAGCTGTAGCATGAAGCCCAATTCGCGCACAAAGTAATGTAGATAGACAGACTGGTATACAATAAACCACATCCGGTACCATATAAAGTAAACCATTAACGTGGACCATAATAAGATGAAATTGGCCGAGATCACAAACAGCAAAATTATGGATTTTTTGCGATTTATCATTTCTGCGTCACACTGAACGTCACCAATGGTGTGAGCCTGGAGTCTTCTGCGGGCTTCGCTGGTCATTAAAATATGTCTCACGGTGAAAGCATTCAGCAGCAGAATCAGGAAAAATGGGAGTGTTGGGTTGAGAATGTGGTGGAGGAACTCAATTGTGACCCAAACACGAGAGTAATAAACATATGTTGCTACATTACAAAACCAGGGGTGGTTCCACAGCGAATACCAAGCTGAGAGCATAAAATACCAGAAAACGTTCTTTAAACAGCTCAGCACAGTAATCGTTCCCAGAACCACAGCCGCAGTTTTCTCATTACAATATTTAATTTTCAACTTCTGGCAGCAAATGGCAACGAATCGATCAAAGGTGAAAGTGACAGTGAACCAGACAGAACAGTCAGTGGCTGCATAAAGCAGGACAGCGTGGATATTACACACGCGGATGGATTGCAGGAAATAAAACTGCTCCCGATAAACAATGGGAATGTGTCTCAATGTCAAATCAAGAATGATGACCAGTAGATCTGCCACTGCCATGGCTCCCAGGTAAAGTCTGACACATGGAGACAATCCACAATCTTTATAAAGCAGGACAAAGGTCGTCACTAAGTTAACTGTGAGGAAGGAAACCAAGAAAATTATATATCAGCCTTGAGGCAACGTTACCAGTTTGACTGAAGACCCAATGTGATAATCAAATATGTCACCTTAATCAGATACTCATTGAAGTATTAGAAGCAGAAAGACCAATTGACAATTAGTGAATTGCTCACAAAAATCTGACATACAACAAAATAAATGATTACTTCCCAAATTCACAGGCACATATTCGAAACAACAGATGATTTCGAGAACTTTCCCACACACTCGTTACTTCGAGTACAGATGCAGTCGCTTCTTTCCACTTCCGAATACGAAGAGCGAAAACATTGCTGACCTGAAGAATTCTTCCCCTGTTCTTGAAGGCAACAAATAATTGGCCATTTGTGCCTTTTTTTCAGAGTTTCTGTGGATCATCTGTCATCAAGAAAGGGAAACACGGGGAAAACATATTCACCAATTTAACTGCCTTCAAGGAAAGGTACTTCAAAACAAAATCTCCGTCTGTCTGGAACAGGAATTCTTCCCCCAGGAGCTTATCTTATGCAAATTAACTAATATCCGCCGTTCACAAATAATGTCGGTTAAAGGATGTTCCGCGGGTGTTGGTTTTAGAATGTTGTGGAAAATATTCAGTACAGAAGGCGGTAGAGACATAAAACCCGCATCAAAACTGTCCCTCTGTCCAGTAAGTTTGTGGAGATGCACTCTGCCTCATGGTGGAAATTTCTCCACAAACCCGACTATCTTGGCACTTTGCATAATAAAATCCACAAGATGAAAATAATCTTTTGATCATTTGATATCAGATCCTCTTTTGCAGTTACACAGATACCATCATTTACTCAGAGATCTCCACCAATTCCTTTTCATTTTTAGATAACACTTATGAATATGAAACATCCAGAATATGTAATTCCTAATATAGACCAACCTGTCGTCATGTCTCTCTAATGCTGTTCAATCATATCCATTTCTGAAAATGTAAAAAGTGAATTCTTGAAGCTTTATTGAGCAGACAGTACACATTCACAGAGAGTGCCTTTTATTAAACTTTTTTTAAACCGTTCTTCCCCGCTCCATTTTTACTTGAATTCCGAAATGTGACTGGTTAGGAAACAGTCTGACATCATCATACTCACTGAATCAGATCTGATTTGTAATGTTTCATGAAGAAAGGTCATCATCCCTGTTTTAATCTTGTTCCACCTTGTCCCCGAAATGACAAGTGATTTTACCTGCGGTAGGTTAGTCCAGAACGAGAGGACATTGGTTGAAAGTGAGGGAAAAGATTTCGAGAGAATCGTGGAGAGGAACACAGAAGCCTTTTTGTACTTCAGCCCTCTGAATTTTCTCCGCAGTTCGAAAACAGTGTATGCCTATATTTTTTCCTACCGAATGAATGACCTCAGACATACTAACGTTGAACTTCAATTGCAACATTTTTGTCCAGTCTCCTAATTTTTCCAAATCTTTCTGCAGCATGCCCGCCTCCCTTGTGCTGTCTGTCCTCCTAATAAATTTGTATAGTCTGCAAACCTAGCGAGAATGCCTTGAGTTTATTAATGTACAAAATGAAAAGTTGTCGTGTCAACATCTAGTTCTGCGGAACACCACTTATTGCCACACTGAGAAGAACCCGTTCATCCCCATTTTCTGCTTTCTGCCAGGCAGCCAAGATTCCGTACATGCTAGTACTTTGCGTCTGTCACCATGGGCTCTTGTCTAACTCAGAATTTTCCAGTGTGGAACATTGTCAAAGGCATTTTTGAGGTCCAGGTAGATGACATCCATTGGTTCCCCTTCGTTTAATATGCTCATCACTTCCTCAAAGTATTCAAGTAGATTTAAGCAGCATGACCTCGCTTTTTGAAACCATGCTGACTTTACCATACTTAACCATATATGTCGCAGTATTCAGAAATGTCAGCGTTAACAATGGATTCCAGGATCTTCCACATGACTGAGGTTAAGGTAATCAGTCTGTTATTTTCCCTCCTTTGCCTTACTCCCTTTTTAAAGAAAAGGGTGCTACCTTAGCTATTTTGGAGTCCTTTGGGACCATCCCTGACACTCACAATACCGGGAAGATCCTATTAACGCTTCCACTATGTTTTCTGCTATAACTCTTCGATCGCTGCCGTGCCGTCCATCCGTTACAGATGATGTATTCACCTTAAGGCCATACAGTTTTTATCGCATTTTCTCCTTTGTATTGCCACTATACTCATCTGTGCCCCCTTACTCTCTTGAATTTTGGGATATATCTCATAACTTCCGTCGTGAAGACTGAAATGCACTCAGTTCCTCAGCCACGTTCTTGTTCCAAACTATTATCTATCCAGACGCATGTTCCAGTGGTGGAATCTCCACTTTTGCCTTTATTCCCCTTTATACAATCTTCCGTCACATCAGCAGGCTTCCTTTATATTACGGGCTAGCTTAGCCACATATTTAATCTTCTTTCTCCTTATTTTGTTTTGCAGGCCTCTATTGGTCTTTGTAAGCTTCCCAATTCCCTGGTTTCCCACTGCCCTTCGCCTTTTCTTAAATGCTCATACTTATTACCTTACTCAGCCATGTTTGCCTCATCCTTCCTGGAGAATGGCATTTTTTTCACAGGCTGTGTCTCCTGAATTTCTACCATAAACTCCTACTATTGCTAAACCACTAACATTCCTGCTCGTCCTCTCACTCAGTTAAGTCTACCCATCTCCTCACTCATGTCTCTGAAGTAGCTTTTATTCAGTTGCCAAAAAACCATCTCATAGACATTTTACGAATTCATTTTCTTGCAATCCATTCTCAACCTGATTTTCCTAGTTTATGTGCATATTGAAATTCCCAAACGATCACTCCAACTTTGTCTTCCCTACACATATTCTCTCTATCTTCGTCTATCGTGCGCCTCAACTCGAGACTACAGTTTGAAGTCCTTTCCAGAACTCCACCTTGGCGATTCCTCAATTTTACCCACGCACGGTCTACACCACCTGATCATACTTTGTTTCTTATCATCGACTTAATTTCATTTCTTATCATCAGGCATACGTTCCCCTCTGCTCATCTGCCGACCATTTAGAACGGATGTGTATCCTTGGATACTCAGCTGCCGATCGTGATTCCATTGCGCCCATGCATCTGTGATGCCTGTCAGGTCAGACCTGCCAATTTTAATTTTTGACACAAGGTAATTTTCTTTATTCCTTATATGTTATGCAATCAGATATAAGACCTTCAGTGCTTTGTTCAACGTCCCACTTCTCAGTCGCAGCCGTTCATCCAGAGAGATTGAAGCTTGATTGTGAACTCATTCCAAACATTATTTTCTATTTGTGTCTGTGCTGCAAACGTTACTAAACTCTTCTGAGGTCTGCAGTCTTCCCTCCTCATTTAATTTGGATTTTCTAATTTTCCCCATAAGTTAACCCTCCCCCCATCCACTGTTTACTTTATAGCCCTGTCTGCAACCCGAGGTATGCAAATAATTAGGACTCTGCTCTTAGCATGGTTCAGATGAAGACCGTTCCATTTGAACATGCCCCTTCTTCCCCAGTGTTGATTCCAAGGTTCCATGAAATCAAACCCATTTATCCCACCAAGGATTTATCTGCGTAATCTCCTTGAACCTGTGTCAAGTAGGTCGTGGCACAGGTAGTAATCCAGAGATAGTTGCCTTTTTAGTTCTGATTTTTAACTTAGCTCCGAGCCGTTCCTGCTCTCTTAGCAGAAGTTCTGCCAGAGTTTTAGCTCTGTCGTTGGTACTATGACCACTGCATCGTTTCACTCCCACTCCAAATTCGTCTGCAGCCCAGGTGAGATATCCCGAAACAAGGCACCAGGCACACAACAGACTTTTCGGCTCTCTCGATCATAGGCACAGAGAACAGTGCCTCGGCCTCTAACTATAATGTCCCCAATTATAACAACATTCCATTCTCTTCCCCCACTTCCCTGCACCATGGGGTCATTGGACTCATCAGCCCCACAATACCCTTTTCCGTATATACAGGGTGCAATGTATTTGAACCTGTTGGGCATGTAAATCTACCTCCTGGACCTCTCTATCTGCCACACTCACAGCAACGCCTTCCTGACCCTGACCATTGTCCAGGTAGCTCTCCCCTTCCCTGATGTGTCACAATGTTTGAAGCTCAGACTCCAACTCATCGACTCTAAGCCGGATTTCTGCTAGCAGCCAAGATTTGTGTCACGTATGGTCATTGCTAAACAGAATAGGCGACAGCAGATCTCACACAATGCAGAAACAACACATCACCTGACTCTCCATTTTTTCGATCTGTTTTGAATTTATTCTTATTTTAACTTGTAATTCTTTTGTTTCTCCACTTGTTTTCTCAGTCTGAATGCACGTTGTAAACAATAAATTACCAAGATGCAATTCAGCACAAATTCAAATTTAGCGGACTCCATATTTGCCAATTAGATCACAGTACTCCTGTGACTCTCCGCTCTCTTTTCCTCTGTTTCAGTCCTGCGGTGAAATTCAGCACTCTGATGGCAGGTGAATTGCATGTGCAGAAGACCAAGGCGATGGCACCAGTGCGTGCACAGAATGATGCAGAGATTTTGCCTTTCACATCAGTGCGTTTGCAGAGTTCAGTGCAGATATTACACCGTTGACTTCGGAACTCACACAGAACTGTGCGGAGGCTTTGCCTTTGACACTGGCACATTTGCAGAGAATAGTGCAGAGGACTTCACAGTTGACATTGGCGCATTTACAGAAAAGTGTAGAGATGGCGTTGTTCACATTGATGGTTGCACATATTGCTACGTGCACAGAATTGTGTGGAGACTTTGGTGCATGCACCAAAAGAAGTGTGCCAAACACTTGCCACTGGATTCACGCTGTTGCACACATAGTGAAATGTTTTCAAAAATACCCTTCCCTAATTTTTCATCGATTTTAAAGTCAAATCGCAGGGCTGAAATATGTTTTATATGAGAATTACCTGTGTGCTCTGTGTATGCGTCAACTTCAGTGCTTCCTTCCATTGTTTTCAACATGGAGGAGAAGTGATTTATCATGGAGGCATGGTGTGAAGGTCAGAGGATGTCCTCATTTGGCGATTTCCTTGACCATCTTTGACCTGTTACCAAGTGATTTCTTGCTTTCTGGAAGCAGTATTGGGAATTCCGAGGTCAATCATGGTTTGACTGTGTACAACGGTGCCACCAACATTGGTGGTTCTGTTTCAGAGTCACAGAGATGCACAGTACGGAAATAGACCCTTTTGTCCAACTTGGCCATTGGGCTTACCAGATATCCTCACTAAATCTAGCACCATTTGCCCGCATTTGGCCCATATCCCTCTGAGCACTTTCCATTCATTTTGTAATTGTGCTCCCTCCACCACTTCCTCTGACAGCCCATTCAATACGCGCACCAATCTCTCCGTGAAAATATTATCCTTTAAGTCCTTTGCATTTGGAGTCAGAAGTGAAAAAGGCAGATATTATATTGACATTTATTTTCAAAGGAATTGAACAGAGAAAAAACAGGGATGTACTTCTGAGGATCCATACGACGCCGATCTGACCATATTTGGAGTATTGATCGCTGTTTTCTGGCTCATATCTCTGGGAGAGAGCACTGCTCCTGGAGCGTATTCAGAGGAGATTCACAAGAATGTTGACTGGAACGAGCATCTTAACACCTGAGGAACGTAGTTGAGTAGGATGAGTGGGTTTCTAATGGAAACTTTCAGAATATTGAATAGTCTGGATAGGCCATTCTAGAGTAATGGGAGAATATACAGTCTTATGGTCTGATCTGGAACATAGGTAAGGATAAACTTCTTCAGCCAGACAATGGTGAATCTATTGAATTCGTTGCCACAGAAGGGTGTGGCGGCTAGGACATTGAATAAATTTAAGACTGAGATAGATAGGTTGCTGAGCAATAGAAAGACAGATGGAATTACACGCGCCAAAGTTCCATCCATGGACGTGATTTTCACAGCTCGCTGTCACGGAAAGGCTGTCAAAATCATTAAAGACCAATCACACTCTACTACTTACGTCCTACAACATCTTACGTCGGACACAGATACAGCAGCCATAATACATACAACAGCAGGTTCAGGAACAGCTTTTTTCTCAATAGCTATTTAACTGCAGAACGATTGTACAGACTGAAATAATATTGATCTTGCCAGCGTTGGTCCCACTTGTACAGTCTGTACAATGTACAATGTAACCTGTGTGCCTACGTCCAAATCTTTTGCTCGGTATATCCTATTTTCAAGCAGTCAGCCTTGGCATCCCTTGGGGCCACATACTACCAGACCTGCATAGGATTTCTGTTGTTTTATATCCTCTGAAGAATTCATACGCAGAACAAAATGATCTTTAGCCATCACGGCAGACATAAAAGAACGTAAATTAAACAAACTTGCATTTGTTTTCCTCAGTGTTCGGGTCTCCTGTCTTCTTGCCTCTGAACCCTGGCCTCTGAAACGGCACAGATAGCATTAGCCACGTGGCGACTCATTGCTCCACCCCCACGGCGAACTTTCACGTTACTTCTGGCCTCGCCATTCCACGGCCCTCAGCCACTGCAATGCACCATTTCTGTGATCGCTGTCAAGAAAACCACCTCAGCGATTTCCAGAAAATCGACTGCATGGATTCAGTGCCTCCAGCACACAACAGGGTACATACTCTGTGCATCACCTCCGCTTCCACATTAGCCACCGCCCCAGCCACTTAACTCCCAAGACATCAGTCACCTGGACATGGCTAATTCCATCAACTGCGTCTTCTCCTCAGTCAGGGACGTAACAGACGAAACCAGTCTGCAATTTCATGGCCACTGCGCGTGACGTCACTTCTGTCATCACAGGCACAACTGTTTGCCCAGCTTTCCCCTCCATTGTGGGCCTCACTTCTACTGGTGACGTCATTTTGATCAGATAATTGCACTCAGTCAAGAGGCAGTCCTCTGCCAACACACAGCTCCCAGCCCTTCCCAAGCTTATTGCTCCTAGCCTTGCTGTGTATTCCCTGTTCCCCCGACTTCTCCCTAAGTGGGGTTTATTCGTCAGCAAAGGTCTCACCTTCATCCCTCTATGCTCCCGGATTAATGAGTTTGAAATGCCTCACAACCTTGAGTATTACTTCCGCTGCCTCGATCCCGGGCCCACTTTTTAAATCAAGTCTCCTGCACACTCAATGATGATCCCTTGTCTCACCTCCAACACAAACCATAAAGCTTGGCTCCCATGTTATAGGCCGGTTACCCACCCCTGACTTCATCATTTGTAACTGCTAACGTGTCATTTACCGTCTCAACTTGTCCACCCGGATCAATCTCCTGCCCTCACAAAGCGCAGACATCCCCTCCCTCCTCTCAAACCCCAACCTCAGGCAGGTGCAGTGGTAATTTGGCTAAGCGACGTCTACATCACTGAAGCCAGGCGCCAAGACATCCTCCTGCTGCCCCGTTGACGACAACCTCACCTGCCATCACCTAACCATCATTTCCGAGACCATTCACAACCTCATCATCTGTGGAAATTCCGCAGCAAAAGCGTCCAACCTGATCATCCATGCACCCTCTCTGCCAGATTCTACCTCCTACTGAAGATTAACAAACCTGACTTCCCTGATCGACCCATTGTTTCAGACTATTCCTATTCCACTGAACTCATCTCTGCATTCCCTGACAACTTCCTGTCCCCCTTAATCCATGTGTTCAGTGCCTACTTTTGAGACACCGCCCAAACGCTTCACCTCCTCCAAGAAATTTATTTCCCGGGTCCCTGACTCCTGAGCTTCACCATCGACATCCAATCCCTGTAAACATCTACCTCCTTTTCTTACTGTCACGCTGCCTCAAACAATGCCCTTCCACTGACACAATCATTTGCCTGGCTGAACGCGTCCTCACTCTTAACAACTTCCCCTTCCAATCCTCTCATTTCCTCCAAACCAATTGAGTATCCCCAGACAGCTGCATGGGATTCAGCTATGTCCTTCACTTGAACTATCACAGATACCCCAGCACCGCCCCCACCTGTTATTCCACTTAATTGATGAAGGTATCGGAATTAACTCGTGGTCCCGAGGAGGCTGAACAATTCATCAACTTCACGAACAGCTTTAATGTCGACCTCAAATTCACCTGGAACATCTTGGTCACTTCCACACCCTTCCGGGATTTCTCCATTTCTATATCCGACGACCGACTAATCGCAGACATCTACAACAAGCTCTCCGACTCCCAGAGCTACACCTACTTTCACCCGATGTCCTGTTAAACCGCCATCCCTCATTCCCAATTCCTCTGCCTCTGCTGCACATGTTCCCAGGGTGGCCAATAGCAACATAGAACATCCATGTTTCCCACTTGCAAGATCTGCACTTTCCTTCCCACTTGATCGCCGATTCCCTCCAGAGCATATCATTTACATCTGCCCTTGAAGCTCACTAATCCCAACGCAACCAGGGCATATCGTCTGGTCCTCATCATTCACCCTCAGAAACCTCTGTATACATTTCATTATCCTCCAATACTTCCACCATGTACAATCGTACTACCTCACCACTCACGGTGGTTCGGAGCGACCACGCTCTCTGTGACTCCCTCATGAGATCCATACCCTCCACCAGTCTATTCCCCACTCCCAAAAATCTTCACCTGCCACCGCGCTGAAAGTGGAAATCTGCGCCCACACCTCTCCACTAACTTCCGACCAAGTTCCCTACTATCCGTCCACTTTGAACAGAATTATACCTGTAATTCTACCTATGTCTCTCCCACACACACTATCTGTCGTACCCAATGTAATCTCCAACAAATTAGGGAGGCAGGGGACCAACTTGCGGATCATTTCCGAAAACATCTCTGGGACAACTGCACCTATCAACCCCACAGCCCTGTGGCTGAACAATTCTACTCCCTCTCCCAATTCACTAAGGACAAACAGGTCCTGGGCCTCCTCCAGTCTAAAACCCTTACCACCCGACACCTGGAGGAAGAACGAATCATATTCCTAAATGTAACTCTGCAACCACACGGGACCAACTTGGATTTCACCATTTTCATCATTCCAATCGCCACCATATGTTCCCAATCCCAAGCCTCCATCTTGGCACAGCCGCTTGATTGGCCCATCCTCTTTCCCATCTATCCGCTCTCCCTACCTCCAAAAAATACCTTCCACCCCACACTCATCTACCTAGCACAACCACAGCTATTTAACCACAGCCCCACTGCATCCCTTTTCTCTCGCAGCGCCCCAGCTCACAAACCAATTCATGAAGAAGAGCTTATGTCTGAAAATTTAACTCTCTTGCTCCTCGAATGGTTCCTGCCCTGCTGTGCACTTCCAGCACCACACTCTTGACTCTGATGTGCAGCATCTGCAGTCCTCACTTTCTCCTTCGATACATCAACCATAATTAATTAGCACAGCAAATTTGTCAGGCCAAATTTTCGACCATTTTCATGCTCTTATGTTGTTAATTTATCTTCAAATCTGTGCCGAGAATCAAATTTGGTACATCATTGCTAATTATTAGCTTTGTGTGTCTTTGTTAATGTGGGACAAATTTGAGGGGCTGAATAATCTATGTTTGTTCGTAACTGTTGTCCTTGTATCTCAGACGAGGTAAATGACTGCAGATGCTGTAAACCAGAATCCCGATTAGAGTGGTGCTGGAAAAGCACAACAGTTCAGGCTGCATCCGAGGAGCAGTAAAATCTGATTTGGTATCAGTTTGTTCTGCTTTGAAAATAAAATGCTTTAGCATTGAGTAAGATGTCCCTTTCTCCTTCAGGGTGTGCTATCAGTGATCTCCCCATTCCACGGAGCAGCGACCACTGAGTTATCAAAGACCTTCAAGGCTGATCTCGACTGAATTTTGATGGATAGCCGACTCCATGGTTACTTGAATTAAATAGGCAAGGGGCATTTAGCTGCAATCTGGTCAGTTATATGTATGGTGCAGCAGTCTCGAGGGGCCGAAAGGCCAACTGATGTCCATAACCCATGTGTTGTTCACTCACTCAACTCCTCAATGCTGTTACACACTGAGTGAATGCCTTCTCGACTCATCTCCTCACCTGTCCATTAACATTCAGGGATCTGTGGTGTAGACCCGTCTGCGCTTCATAGTGTGCTGGCATTCATTGACTACACCCTTGTCTGGTTACGTCTCCACAAAATCACTGCATATCTATAAGGTTGAGTTGTACCTGCCATTGATTTGTAATCTGATCATTGCTTCATCAGCTTTCTGTTACATAAGGCCTTCTCCTCATTTCCAACCACGCGACCAATCTTTGTGTCTGACACAAACGTAATTACACACTCCTCCAACACCAGACCGCCACCTCCCCCGCGCCCCCCACCACCCCCCACAGGCACATCGACATCATTTATGGATACCACAAATAAGAAGAGGCACAACACTGATCCCCGTGGTACAGCACGGGACACAGGTCCCCAGTCACACAAACAACCTTCTACCACCACCCTCTCCCTCCTGCCACTGGGACAATCTTGGGTGCAACTTGCAAAGCTACCATTGATACAATGATATTTCTTATTGACTATCAGTTCCCGATGTACGGCTCTGTTAAAGGCCCTGCTGAAAATCCATAACAACGAATTCCTCAAAAACGTTCAATAAAATTCGTTAAATGCAACATCCCTCTAATAAAGGCATGCTGACTATCCCTGAATAAACCAAGCCCCGATATGAAAATTTTCTACTTTCTAATTTTCTCCAATAACTTACCTTACATAGATCTTATACTCACCAATTTACAGTTTCCTGTTCAATCTCCTTCCTGTAAAGCAGAATCGGCTGGGATTCTGTCATTGCAATCCCACTTCTACCAAGTGAATGAGATACCAAACACTGACGTAACAACTTTCAATTATCTTCTGTTCCACACATTGATTGCCTCCTATGTTACCAACGGGTCCGAACTGTTCCTGGTTATTTTATTCCACACTGATGCACTCACAGAATATCTGGGGATTCTTCCCAACCTTGACTGCTCGCATTTCTCAATGCACCTGCGGTTGTCGGCTCATTCCTTGAATCTCACCATAACCCAGATTGAATTTACTCAACCAATCTTGACATCTGAGGAATTAAGCTGGAGAAAGTATTTTGCACTACCTCCGAGGCTAATATATTATTTCGTAGATTGGGGCACCGAGATTGTACTCATTTCCCGTATTAGTGTCTCACCAACATTCTGCGTTACTTGCAGAGGATGCATTTCGTAATATCTGCAGATTTCATTTCAATGAAGGTCAAACTAATTTCTTCCATTCCTTTGCATATGTACCTCACAATTACCTTTGCTTTAATTTTGCTTATTAACTCACTGCGTGAGTTCAGAAAAACAGCCGACTGATTCTCCAGCGAGACCATATCGTATGTTTTCCTGGGGCTACAAGACACATCTTCAAAGCATTGTAAAAAAGGTTTTGTAAATTTTGATTTTCCTTTCATAAATGCGTTATTATTCTCTCGAATTTTGCTGACACCTTCTAAGTATCCGATATCATGTCCTTTATAATGCAATCCAACAGGTTCCATACAATGAATGAGAGCTTACCTGGTCTGTGGTTGTCTCCTCTCACTCTTTCTCACTTTCAACCATCGGTCTACATTTGTAATCTTTCAGATGCATTGCCTTTGCGAACTGTGTTGGAACGTAACATATTGATCCCCAAAGGAATCAATATGTGCAATGCTACTTGCTTTGAAATTCCTTTAAAAAGTACTTTAAGTCTGTCAGACTTACCAACGCTCAATCTTTCTCTGTTCCAAATACTACCTCGTTACTCATATGAATGATTTCAATCTTTAATTACATATGGCCCATGATCACTTGGTCTTTCCGGGAGTATTTCTTGATTTTACTCCTTGAAGACAGGCAGAAAATAGCTTTTTATCTCCCTTGTAATTTACCTATTCTCGTCAATTCATTACCTTTTCTGCACATTTATTGTTTCACATTTGACCTTGCATTCATTTTCCTTCAAGATATCGATAGAAAGTTGACTTTGCAGCCTTTGTGTTTCTTGTTAGTTTGCGTTCCTGTTCTCATTTTGATTTTCATATCAATTTCTTGGTTGTAATTCGCTGGGTACTATGTTTCCCTGCTTCTCCGGTTTAACAAAATATTTGGCATTTTTCTGAGCCGCACCGAGTGATCAAATTCGATCGTCATACTCTTTTGTTCACCATCATAGAGTCACGTTTGATGTGGTCTTTTCAACTTATAGGCGTAGATGGATATTTTTCATCTTATAGTATTTCTATAACAGATAAACACTGTCTGCCTTCCTTTAAATCTTTTTTTTCCACATATATTTCCAGCTCACTGAAGATGACTTGTCCCAAATAACGTAATGGCTTGCCTGACTCAGATGTATCACCGTAAATCCATAACAAAACGCTCTTGTTTTCAGACTTCATATAAGCATTAATATATCACTATCACGTCTATTAAAAAAAACTCCTTCACAACAAGATTTTCAGTTCGGTCTTCTGATCACACAACAACAATTCAAAACAGCCTGATATTTAGATCGATGTTCAACTTTCTGTGAAAATATCTCATACATGCTCATGAAATCCACTTTTCACAACGGTTACTTGTTTAACACTGCTCAGATGCAACTTGAGTTTGTCCATTTTTTTCTGCAGTAACACACCCAACATTAGTATTGCAGTTTTCATTTGATGTACAATTCCCATCAAAAGTTGATTTTCCTTGCCATTTCCAACCTCCACTTTACCAAATGCAGGATATTCTGAGTAATGTGGGCCCCGGATAAATTAATGGCAAATTCAGGCGAGATATTTCACAAGACCTATTTCAACATTGAGATCATTCATTCCTCTCGCCATTTTGACATTTTCACTCGGTCCCGTGTCATGCTAGTGGAGTAGAAAAAGGCAGTGAGCTTTCCACAATGTTGTGTATTCCTCTAGACAGCTGAGACTGATCCAACCCGGATGGCACCCTTAGACCAGTTTAACAAAGTGTGTCTACCACTGCCAGGATCTCAGTGGGATCACATCTGACGCAGTGTGTGCGAATGTGGTCGCCTTACTGCAGAAAGTACACTTTGGATTGTGAAGCAGCTCAGTGGTGGGTCCGCGAAAGATGATTGCAATAAGGATGTCAGCTTATAAGCAACGGGTTGTCAGTTTGATGCAATATCCATTGTCCTTTACAGGAATGAAAGATGATCTTTCATTGACAAAGCAGAGAGAAAGGGCGGTCAGCAGCAGAAGCAATTAACACTGCAAATGGAGTAATTCACTTTGCTTCTACAGCCTGTTACACAGGCCTTTCACCCTGTTGCACCTGAAAAGGACGAGACAATTCAGTCCTTGGAGCTTGATGTACCGAAATAAGGGGAGGCCAATCAGCCCATGAAGCCGAGAATACAGGACCCAGAGTTGTCTATGTAGCAATGGTATTCAGTTGCACAGCAAAAAGGTCAGCCTATTCAGGCTCCTCATGTCTGCAGCACAGAAACTGGAAAAGAGCACAAAGTGACTGGAGATTGTTATACTGGAATAAAAGAAGTTTTGACAACCCATCATGCCTGTTGCATAGAAACTGAAGAAGGATTAACAAAGAGGTATTCTTGGAGGAAAACAGGCGTTAACTCAGTTCACTTGTCTGTTATAATGGAATGGGTGAAGACATGGCACTTTCTCAATTCCATTTCCGGGATGCAGGAGCAGACCATTCAACATCTCGAGCGTTTTTCAAAGAAAAATAGGAGGTGTTTTAGCACCTGAAACTGTAATATAATATCAGGACGATTCCATGATCCCTCAAACACCGTACATAGTAATAGGAGGGGGACAAGCAGACCTTTAGCCTCTTACGAACAGCAGCAGAACAACAACTGGATGATCAGGCCATTTAGTCTGTAATAGAGGAACACTCTGACGGCAGTCAGCCCTTCGAGTGTGTAATCAGTGGCTCATGCCCCTTACATGGGAGCAGATATTTTAAAGTCTTGTGCTTGTTACACATGAATTGAAAGTGATCGTAGTGATTACAGAAGGAGAAGGACTTGGAATGATCATCTGCACTAGGAAATAAAAATAGTAAGCAAACTATTAGGATGCATTATCAAGAAACTAATAACAGGAGATTTGCATGGCCAAATCAAAATTAATCAGAGTCTGCATGGTTTTATGAAGAATAAATCGTGTTTGAATTATTTGTTCGGTCTCTTGAGAGAAGTAAGAAACAAGTTCGACAATTGGGGATCCTGGAGACTTAATATCGCTGGATATCCAGAAGAAATTGCGGAAGCAGAAAACATTAATTTGTCAAATAAGAGCATATGGTGTGCAAAGTAACTTAATAGCTTGGATGGAGATTAGGTCCAAAACAAAATGTAAAAAAAAAGAATAGATCGGCCGTTTACTAGTTGGCAACTTTTGGGAGCCATACAGCTCGCTCCTCAGGCACCAACAATTTGCATTCTTTTTTGTTACCTCATTGCAGGTTTCTAAAATAATGGAGGCAAATTTTCAGATGACACTAACACAGTTGGACATGTAAGTTTCAACGAAGGTGGATGAATTTTATAAATTAATATGGGTAGCTGAGGCGAATTGAGCCAAAATTTGACAGATGAATTTGAACGTGGATAATCATTAATTGTGTCTATTTTGATAAGAGAAATAGACAGACAACGTATGACCTAAATAGTGAGAAACGTCAGCCTGCTGAGGTACAGAGGAATCTGTGCGACCTTACTTGACGTTTGTGATATCTGTGCATATCACAGATAACTGACATTCAAATACAGCAGGTAATGACGAATGGAGGTGGAATTGAAGCATTGATTCCAAAATAATAAAGTATAAAAGTTAAGAAACGTTGTTGCTACCATGCAAGTCATTCTTGAGATTGCAACTGGATGACTGTGCCCAGTTTTGGTGCCCTGACTGGAGGAGCGTTGCAATTCCATTGGAGGCAGTTCAGAAGAGGTTGCCTAGGCTGATTCCAGAGATGAGGAGTGTTTCTTGTGAACAGTGATTCAGCTGATCAGGCCTGTTGTCTCTGGAGATTGGCAGAATGAGAGGAGACTTCATTTAGATCCATACAATGCTAAAGGTAATTGGCAATGGAGACGTCAAGTGGATATTTCCTCATTTGGAGCAATCTCGAACAAGAGACCATAGCTTTAGCATAACGTGGAGCAGATTTAAAACAGCGGTGATGCCAAGTTACTTCATTCAACTGGTTGTGAATCTATGCAGTTCACTGCTCCAGAGTGCAGTGGATGCTGGACAATTGAGAAAGCGAAGGGTTATGGAGAGCAGGCTGGAAAGTGGATCAAAGGTCGAGATGACATCAATCATAGTCATATTAACTGTCAGAGCAGGCGTGAGGGGTTGCATTTCAAAATACCCCTTGTTCGTATTAAGCCTTCAAATAGCCTGCGGAGGTACGGGGGAGGATTGGTGACCAAACAGAATGCAGACACTCATAATACAACAACCTTTGACAGCATGGAATCAGAGCTATCATGCAGTGATCAGTGCTGCGTCCTCAACTATTTAGAATCGAGACCAATTATTTGAAGGAGTGGAACAAAGGTACTCTACTTCAGTTTGGTGATGGCAAAAAGAACAATAACAAATGTAATTAACAGGAGGAGGGGGACAGATTGCAAATGGTTGTAAACAGATGTCGTGATTGAATAATTGTTTGGCAGATGGGATATAACATGATACATTAGATGTTATGTTTTGTTTTCAGGACGAATGGAGTGTTGTAAGTTACTGAAATGTAGAGACATGGCACGACGTAATGACTAGTGTGCACAGGAGTGTTTGCTCTGACTCGTTGAGAAATCAGAACTGTTCTTCCAACTCCATCGTTGGCTTAGTTAGGTGCTTTGGCTCACAGCGCCAGGGAATTAGGTTCAATTCAAACCTCAAGCACCTGGCACTGTGGAGTTTGCACATTATCCCTGTGTCTGTGATGGCTTCCTCCATGTGTTTCAATATCCTGCCACAACGCAAATATGTGCAGGTTAGGTTGGCCATTCTAAACCCGAGCTCATCCCAGGTTTTTCTCTGACCCCTTGACCTGACCGAATGGACCATCTTGCTTCCCACCTATCTCCTACAGTCTTCCCATCGACCAATTACTTTCCACCTGCATCCAACTGACATCATTCATCCATCTTTCCCTGGGTGGCATTCCGCCCTCTATTGATTTTGCAGTCCCTTCCCCTTCACCACTGTTGATGATAGTTTCTGACGTGAAACATTATATCCACTGCTGCTTTACCTGCTGTGTTTTTGTTTTCCAGTTCCACACTTGATCGACTCATGCCAAATTGCCCATCGTGTCGAAGGCTGGATGTATTAGCCATGAGAAAATATCGGACTACGAGGATAAAATCGGAGATTCTGGGTGGAAAGCTGTTTCGAGGATCAGTGTGAACTCGATTGGCGAACGGTCTGGTTCCACACTGTCGGAATTCTATGATAATCTCTCAAATGGCCTGCCGCCTAATGTTCCAAGTCGCTCCATTGCTCACGGAACACCAGGGATGTTTTGTCGTGGTTGGTTGGGTGAGGTGGAGGGGAGAGTGTGTTGAGCCTTTTACCAAAGGGCAATAAATCCTGCACTGCATGTTCGTGTGTCAGATTTACTGAAAATTTGACAGTTTCCTATTGACCAGGTGTGGATACGGCAGATTTCTTTCTCCCATTCTATCTACACACCCCACCACAGATCCTCACGCTGTTTTCAGAGTTTCCCCTTTCTGAAGCCTCGGCTCCATTGGTTGTTCATGTTTCATCCCAGATGCAGTCACAACGTCCCCGTATTCCGTTCAGACTTGGTCATCGAATACCCTTGTCTCCCTGAATGGCTGAGTCAAATCACAGCGCAACCTTCAGCAAACCATTAACAGCGCCTCCACTACATTTTTCAATAACGAGTCAGTCAGAAGAAGCCCCTCAGATACATGTTCGATGTCTGGCCTTTTGAGCAATTCCCTTGGGACCACCTCGTGTTGTTGACCACACATCCAGCTGAGAGGAACAAGCACATGTCTTCAGTTGTTAGGCATAGACCAAGTTCAAAGACTTGAGTGAAAGCGACAGAAAACCCATATAAATGGAGCATGACGTGGGAAAAAAACGCGAACAAGAACCTCGACCTCATATTTTTTTCCAAATTGTTTTCGATCTTCATAATGATGGAACCCGATAATCGAGGGAAACCAACAGCAGAGGCTATTATAAGATTCAGTAGAACTGGTATTTGTCTTAAAAGTGGATAATTAAGCAAAGGAGAACAACCTGCAGAAATATTGAAGATTTGGAACGAATGCGATTAGTTGGCGTGGTGCAAGTTTGAAGGTCTCATACGCACGACTGAGAACGTGTTGTAAAGGTAATGCAGCATCAGGTAATGTGGTTCATTATATGATATTCTCAATCCATCTCACAGAATCAATCTAGGAACCATAAATCCAGATGAGATACCCGTTCAGCACAAACACTGTACAGCCCAGGTTCGTGTAACGATCAGTCCAACCAACAATCTCTACAGAAAGGAACACTTTGCAGGATTCACTAGTGAACAGATTTATAAACGCTGAGTAAATAGCTGGTCAGCGCGTGGAGCTGTGCATGGAACACTATTGAAGTGATCTGTAAACGTGGAGCAGTTATTATTCGAACATAAATCGTTGTGCAGAAAACCCCAGTGCATTGCACGGTGACACTGTGTAAGATCCATGATGGAAGTGACAGGATGTGCAGGTAACATCCATTTACAGTTCCATAAATCCATTGTGCCATGACAGGGGTTGCTGGTGTGTGAAAATCATTCTCAGACACTCTCAGAGAGAGAAGACGGTGGAGAGAGTTCAAATATCAACAAATGGGATGGACTTGAGGAATTAATAGAGAAGGGGAGACTGAGATAAGTGTCATGATAGCACGTGTTCCCAGGTTTCAGGATGCTGCATTGAAGACATTTGGATTGCATCTTGCAACATGGACCAGTGTTTCAAGGAATGGCAGGTGAATTGGATATTAGTGTGTGTTCGGATGATGGAGATTTTCCTGCAGATTTGTAACTGGCAGTGGTCTCCAATGGCAGATAAGTGGCAATTACAGCACGATAGCAGGTGCACGGTGGTCGTGGTTGATGGGCTAGTACAGAGGAGGACCATTGTCTTCCCAGAAAGGTCCACGCCAGCAGACCATCTGAGCGTAGTCTGCGCTCACTACCCAGATCAGTTTAGCCACTGTGTTCGGTCGAAATCTCCAACAAAACACGACAAGTATGAATAACATCCCCGCCTCAGCCAGGATAAATGCCACCGTATTGCCTCTGCTCTCTCACATTCACTGTGATTCTGTTTTATCACTTGTCCCCGATAAAGCCACATGCCCCACCGCTCTCAGGAGTTCATCCAGCACCTGTCAACGTTGACTAGATTTATAGCTTAATCAGAAAGATAGCCTTTTTTTTTACAGTGCAGCGTTCTACTGATGTGTTCGTCCATATTCTGTTATTTTCCTTTAAATTCTCAAGAATAATCATCATTGACTGCCTAGAGCAAATTATCTGACTACAACTGACACGACTGGAGTACTGCTAAACTCAGAATCTATGAGCATAAGAAGACGAGAACAAGAAACATGAGGCGGAGTCTGGCCCTTCAAGCTTGATCCTCAATTTAATGAAATCATGGGTAATATTTTCGTGTCCTCAGCTCCACTTTTCCACCCTCTCACAATATTTCTTAATTCCTTGATTCATTATAAACTTATCTGTGTTAGCATGAAAAGCATTCAATGAGGACGCCTCAACTATTTCACTTGGCAGCGAATTTCTCAGGTTCACAACACTTTGAGTGAATACCTTCCTCCTCCATTTGGTGCTCAACCTCCTCCTCTTAAACGTTAGGCTATACGCTCTTGTTCTAGTTCCATCTGCCAGTGGAAATATCCACCCTGCTTCTGTCTTATCCATTCGTTTATTGTCGTCATTTTTTAAAAAAGTATTTCTATGAGATCCGCCTCCTTCTGCTGAATTCCGATGAATATAATCACTGACTACTCAGTCTCCCCATCATCAGCTGAACCTCTAAATTCCGAAATCAACTCAGTTAATCTCATCTGCACATCCTCCACTGCCAATACGTTATTTCTCAAACTGAATGGATAAACGCTAAACACAGTACTCCAATGTGATATGGCCAGCTACCAATACGGCTGCCATATGCACTCAAGCCATTTTGTAATGAAGCACAGAAGTCCATTTGCCTTTTTAGTTACATGCTGCATCAACAGACTAAAATTCTGTGACTGGGGCACAAGGGCATCCAGGTCCCTTGCAAAGGAGCACACATTGACAAGCATCAACAAAGCACTGGACAAGGCCATTTAAATTTTCTACTCTACTATGCAGGAACAGAGTAGACCTGGTTGGCTAACAGTGAAGGTATAAATACAGTGAAGAGGTACTTGGTTAAATTCAGATTGAAAAATGTTGCTAATGGAATTCAGAAGGGATTAGTCTGAGATCTTCAACAATTTATAACCAAGATTAACGACTTGGACAAAGGCTGAATGGCTTGGGGATCAGTTTGCTCGGACAACAAGGTAGTCATTCAATTAGACGTCAACTGGATGCAGAATGTTTGCAATTGGATTTAGACAGAGGAGGATCATGAACAAACTTCCTGTAAAAGCATATTAGCAGTGTGTGTTGTGTTCAGGCTGTGCTTTCGGAAAGGCAAGAACAAAAGTAAATTATACACCTAGAGAAAGATTGCAATATTCAATGGTACGGAGGGATTTGTGCATCCAGTACATAAATGACATCCAGTTAGTCTGAAGATGCATGAAGTGATTTGGAACGGAATGGAGTTATACCACTTCATGCAAAGGATATCTTTTATGATATTAAGGATGTTTTTCTGCATCTGTACATGGCATGGCTGAGACTACATCTGATGCATTGTGAGAAATAATCAAGCCCTGAAATGAAAAACGTATCAGTGTTACGATTAATAGGTTTGCTCCTGATATCAAAATGGATGGTGTAGTGGATAGAGATGAAGGTCACCTCAGCGTAAAACGGGATCTTCATCAGGTGGGACAATGAGCCGAGGAGTGGCAGACAGAGCTTAATTTCAATAAACGTGAGCTTTGGACCTTTGAAAAGATGAATTCGGGCACGACTCACAAAAATAATCGTACTACCATTGAAATTGTTGAAGAAAAAAGAACCCTATGCATGTAATTGCATTGTTCCATGAAAGTGGAATTGCAGACACACAGGTTGGTGAAGAATGCGTTTGGTCTTGTTGCCATCAGAGCATTCAACATAGTAATTAGGAGGTCATGATTCGGCTGTGCAGGTCATTTGTTAGGCCACGTTCAGACTACTGTGTACAACTTTGGATGATCTGCTAAAGGAAGAATGTTGTTAAACGTGAGATGGTGCAGAAACTATTTACAAGGGTGTTGCTATGGTTGGAAGATTCGAGCTAAATGGGGATCCTAAATAAGTTGTGGCTGCTTTTCCTGGAACATTGGAGGTGGAGGAGTGTCATCATTGAGGTGTAGACAATCATGACAGACATGGATAGGGTGAATAGCCATGGCCTTATTCCCAGGGAACGCGAGTCCAATCTCAAGTGCATAGGTTGAAGTTGAAAGGGGAAAGATTTTAATGGGACCTGATAGGCAAATTTCTTATGCAGAGGATGTTGCCTCTACTGAATGAACTGCCATTGAAGTGGTGGAGTTGGTACAATTAGACATCTAAAAGCCTTCTGAATGTGTATAGTAACAGGAAGGATTGAGCTATATGGGCCAAATGCAGCCATATAGGGTAAAATCCGTTCAGGATATCTGGTCAGCGTGGACAATTTGGACAAAAATGGTCTGTTTACATACGATTTGACTCTACAATTTGCTAAGAAGGATGAGGAGAGATATGAAAAAGTAATTTCGAGTCGAATTCTTGTCACAGTAAGTGTGTGATGCCTCTCTCTTTACATTCATTCACAGCTCAGTTAGTTAGAAATTATACATTGAAACGAATAAAGGATAATGGGATCCAGACAGAAAAGTGAGTCATAGTAATCTACCAGATCAGCTTTGATCTTTCTGCCGAGTGTGGAATGCTTGAAGTATCTAATGGGTCATCCCTGCTCCTCAGTCCTATGTTCCATTCAGCCCATCAAACCTGCGAGACATGAGCAGTTGGAGGCTACTTATACGTGTGACCCGATGCACAGAATCATAGGAGACCAATCACTTCCTGAAGACTATTGCACACGTTTTGGATAGATTAGAAAAGGCAGTTAGAGAACCACGCTGCTAAAAAAAAGGTCCCTCATCTCTCTTTGCAAGTTGTAGTTTACTTAATGGTTATACGATTCGCCCAGATAAACTGTGAATGAAGCCCTCATGCCTCAGGAAATGATGACTCACAGAATCCTCTGCCTTCCCGATTGCAGCATTCAAAAACTGAACTTACACGTAAATAATATCCACTAACCTTCCAATAGCGGAATGTGAGAACATCAGAAACAGCATGTTTCTGATGTTCATTCAGCACCAACAAGCTTGCAGTGGCCTTTAATAACATCGTGCCTGATTGGCCAAGGTCTCAAATCCTCTTTAATGCCCAATTATTCATCGCCCTCAATTCTGATAGGTCAAAAGCCATGTAGCTCTCTATGTAAATACTTTTAGTAATCTACCTCTTCTCACTCCTTGGAAGCGAGAATTCCTGGCATTCAATAATCTGAGTTTGAAGAAAACATTTCCTGCTCCCACACCAGCACCTATTGCCGTGAACAAAACAACTAAAAATAAGGGTAAAGAATAACTTGCCACGATACCAATGCAGTATTTAACTGAGGATCGCATCAAGGATCCTGAACAATTAATGGAAATCAGTGAAAATGTCCCACTGGTTGAAGTGATTGAATATTAAAAGAAGATGTGTGTGTTTAGGAGACATCAATCCTTTCAGTACCAGGACATTTCAGCGGGTCCTCCTTAAGGTAGCTTCCTCGGCAAAAACATCTTCAGCTGCTTCATCAATGCCTTTCTCCCATCATAATATCTGAAGTGTGCGCGTTCACTGAAGATCACACACAAAATTCGCAGAACACATGGTTACCCTACAGCTCCTGAAGAATTCTATGTCCACGTGCAGCAAACCTGGACAATATTCACGCTTGTGCTGTTCAAGTGTACGGAAGATCCGTGCAAACGCACTGAAAGACACTGCACATGTTCACAGTTAAAAGAAAAAAAGATTTCATTCAGCAACTCACTTGTTTCACAGGAACATGAGAGATTCATTCAGCTCATTGAAACTTTTGGACAAGAAGAGGAATAGCCAATTCAGTCGCTTCTGGCTACTAAACACGAACAAAAGAGGTGAAGTATTATGGACAAGACAAGAAACCCTCAAAATTGTTTTCAAACGTAGACGACACCCTAACGTTCTCTTATTTTATTAACAGATGTAAAATGTCTGAGCCAGATGAAATGCGAATGGTCAAACTGCTTTATATGTAGAAAAACGTAATTTAATACAGTCGATAAATTAAAATCAATGACTGGGGAATCGAGGATAACCTAACTGTATTCGAAAACTTAACAAATAATTGATGCAGTAAATAATAGTAATTATTTCTTCCAATATAGTTACATCCTATAAAGAAACATCTTGGCAAACAGGAAAATTCAGACACAAATGCTCATAAGCAGTTCTCCACGTCAGGAGGAAAATAATATCCAGAGAAAATTCAGAGATAGTAGCATCCATGAGACATTCACTGAAGCTTATAACTCTGTTGAAAACCCAATCGCCTCGGATGCTAATGAGAAACCAAATGTCAGAAAGCCTATTCTATGAGAGCTGGCCACACAATTCAAGCTGCATCAAAACAATCTCAAGGCCTCTCAACTTGTTTATTCAATTGGCCTTAAAAAGCCAATTCCTGTGCTATTTCTGTGTTTTAAAACAACAGTTTAAACGCAATTGCAAACCAAACTATGGGACAGATACGTGGACGACATCTTTGTAATCATTAAAAACACAGAAATAGAGAACACACACCGGATCATCAACGCCACTATCACAGGAATCTGATTCACGAGAGAGGAAGAAAAGGATAACCAGCTCTCATTTCTGGTCGTGATGGTACAAAGAACACCGAACGGTGAATTCACCACGAAGGTATGCAGAAAAGCCACACACACAGACCAAGTCCTGAACTATGAAAGCAACCACCCCAACACACACAAAAGAAGTTGCATCAGGACATTAATCAAAAGGGCCACAACACACTGCAGCACACCTGAACTACAAAAAGAGGAAGAAGAACACCTATACAAGGTATTCAACAAAAACGGATACCTGCGCACTTTCATCAACAGATGCCTCAGGGAAAGAAAACAAAATGAGGACATGCCACAAACCAAAGGACTGGCCACACTCCTATACATCAGGAGCATTTCTGAACTGACAGCCAGACTGCTACGACCACTAGGACGCATAACAGCACACAAACCAACAGCCACTCTCAGACAACAACTCACCAGGACAAAGGACCCGATACCCAGCATGAGCAAAACCAACGTAGCGTGCAAAATCCCATGCAAGGACTGCACAAAACACTACATAGGACAAACAGGAAGACAGCTAACAACCCGCATCCATGAACACCAATTAGCCACGAAACGACACGACCAGCTATCCCTAGTAGCCATACACACAGATGACAAACAACATAAATTCGATTGGGACAACACCACTATTATAGGGCAGGCCAAACAGAGAACAGCCATGGAATTCCTAGAAGCATGGCACTCATCCACGAATTCTATCAACAGACACATCCACCTAGACCCTATATACCGACCACTGCAGCGGACAGCAACCGACAACCGGAAGTGGAAGTTTCAAACCAGTATCAATGCCGGAGGAATCAGCACAGAAGCGCTTCACAGGAGGCTCCCAACCGCTGAAAATGTCACCTAGAAAGGGGACGAAACGTTTGCAACAAAAACTCCCAGCTCGGCGAACAGAACCACAACAATGACAGCATCTTCACACTAGTCAGGGCATCAAGTTGTTAATTTGGCACGAAGTTTAACCCAATCTGGCACTTGACCCGATTCAATCGAACGAGGAAGAAGCCATTCAGGCCCTCGACGTACTTGCACAAGGACAGAATGTTTCATCATGACAAACAAATTGAGCACAGTATGCAAAGACAGACTGCTCCACGTTGTCCATCGTGCCTCCATTGTGCATGGTACCCATGTCCTACTTTAGCAGTGTTTTCGAACAGTTTTGAAGGAAGCCAAACGTCTTGTGCAAAATCTGTTTTATGCAGCTTCCATCTCCGAGAAGTCGCACTGGACTTCTCCATGGAGGTCTGACCACTGTGAGATGAGATTATCTACCGTGTGGAAACAGGCTGTTCGGTCCAACAAGTCCAACTCGGCCGATCCGAAAAGTCACCCACCCAAACCCATTCCCCGACCCTATATTTAAACCTGACTAACCCTCCTAACACTGTGGGTAATTAAAGAATGGATGACAGTTTCAGACGGGGGATGTTGTGGTTGCTTTCAGAGATCGTTAATAACGTGACGTTCAGACCAGAGTCGCACAGCGATTGCACACTAACTTTAAGTATTCATTCAGAGGTGTACCTCTCTTTCAATCGACCTGGGATGCAGAAGAGGCATGCGGAGCATGAGGAATGCTCTAACAGACTGATGAATAGACTGTGTAACTTGAAAAACCCTTACCTTCAACATAATTATCTTGTCTGGGTCACTTCCTGTGCGGTGAAATTTGGATGACTCTCTCGGTCCAAGGTTTTTTTGCGCTATGATCTGCATATCGTTGGTCTGCCTGTACTGCTCGCAAACAAATACTTGCATTGTAATTCGTTACACGTGACAATAATTCAAATAAACCAGTTCTGGTTAAGTACAGAATTTCTCATGTTGTTAATGCCCCTTTTGCAAATAACTGATCACCACCAACTGTTGAGCTTCAACACAATCACGTCTTCTTCTCTCAAAGCGAGACAAATTAAGCACGCAGTTTCTTCATTGTCTCTTTATGGTACCACCATCTATCTTTGTGGTATTCCTTACAAAGCAGATCAAATCTGTATACAGCAATTCAAATACTCTCTCAGCAAGGCTCCACAATTGCAGGCTCGTGTCCTTTCTTACATATTTGAATCAGCTTACAATGAAGGAAATTATACCGTTTAGTATCCCCATTATTGATTCCCCTGGATGTACTATTGTTAGTGACTCATGATCAAGGACATGGTGGTGCGTTAGGACAACACGATTTACAAACCTTGCTACAATTAATCAGCCCAAAAAGAGATCATGATAGTTATTTATTTTATCCAAATCATTTAACTGCCTTGCCAATTGCTGTGCTACAACCACGAATACACTTGATACGTGATCACGACTGAAGGTCAAGATTTATGCTCTCTGTGTTGTCACCATGTAATACTTCTCAATCCAAGTATTATATTACCCTTTACACGTGGACGTTTGCATACCTGTCAACAAAAACGCTAAAAATTAATCTGCATATTCAAATGCACCGCTCCCACTTATTCCTATTTATGAATTCCTCAACTAACACGGACTCCATAGACTTCTCAAAGAATATGTCTTCGTCCTGGAGGTAGGCTGACTCTGCCGTGTCATATCACAATTCACCAAATGTCTCGTTATCACATTGCTTACGAAAGGTGTCCTTTTTCCCTCAGCACTGACATAATGTTGTCACACATTTTGTTTTCCCTCCCAGTACTGTTTTAAATATGCGGGGTTACATTAGCTAATTGCCAGCTTTCAGAATCCTAAGATTTTCGATAATTCTTTCTTATAGTTACATCGTTGAAAATATCATTATATATGTTAATAAATTGGAAACGCTTCCTGTAAGATGGGTCAGGCGCTGACAGATCTGATGAGGCTAGTTTGGGATTATTGTTGGCAATGATGTATTGAACCAAATGGACTGTTTCCATGCTGTTTAACTCCATAAATCTTTCAATAGCTCCATTGCCACGTCCACGAATACTTTTGGTTAGAGGTCATCTGATGCAGCAAATTACCATTCTTCAATCAGTTAGTTCACTAATCAATTTTTCATACAAATTCTTATCACCCATAGTTTCTCATTTGCAGTGGACATTTCATTATGCTTTGCAGGTTTTCTGGAAGATTTTCTGGATCTTCCTCCATGGAAGGAGAATTAAGCTACTCCCGTCAGCAGTTTGCAGAGATGGCCTGCCATTGAGTGAGTACATCGGAGGACTGAACTTGGAATATGTTGGACGGGGCACCCACTCCCGTTCGGAATGTTCTCGAATCAGAACAATTGAATTAATCTGTCACTTCATGGTCACCAAATACACAATCCTGTGCCTCGTGTGTGTTTACAGGCTATCCGGAAAAAAAGATGACACAAACTGTGAACAATTAATCTTAGAATCAAACTCGCTTCACACTTTGCACGTGGCAAAAATCCAGTTGGAGACAAGAATAAGTTTTTGATCAAAATGTTTGTAAATGGAAGAGTAGCCTGAAGGTAACTTCAACTGGAAAAGTGGATATGAGGTTTATTTAGACATAGCACTCAGATAGAACTGAAGAGTGGGGATATTAAGGAGTTGGCAATCGACAGGTTTGGTGGATGAGGAAATATTGATGTACACATTAAGTCGGAGATAATTGAGCCAATCGTGCTTATGTGCACTTTAGTTATCCTCAGATGTTTGTAAGTGAAGGTTATGAAAGTCGTGGAACAGGAATGGAGTTTGAGACAGGAAACGAATATAATATTTTGTATCTTTGCCAAATATTGACAGCAACAATAGTGACAGCAATCAAAATGGTTTGCAGACTAAATAAATGTGCACAGATATGCTTACCTGGAACACCAACAATAGCAAGGATTGGATAATAACCCGCCTGAATAATGATCAATACACATTCTATCCGTTTTTCTAACCATTTCCCATCGACAGAAAGATAATAAAGAGCCGAGAGTAAACTCCTCTCCATTGTTGGAACATTCAAGTCTGATGTTCTCAGATTTTGCTTCATTATTCTCTCATTTCCATTAAAACTTCTCAGATTCTCATCCATTAATGTAAGATCACAATCTATGGTTCTAAGATTCCGATCACAACTTCTTTCTTGAACTGCTTATCCTTATCAATGACGCTACCACATATGCAATGTGATGACACACTGAAAGAAGCCCCTTATGAATAGAACAAGGAAACTCTCCAGTGACATGATGAGTATCCACAGAGACTGACATCAATCATAGCCACTGAGAAAACATTTCCAGTAAACGCCTTTCCGAACAACAATTTTAAAGTCGTCCGCTATTGTTCTTTTTGCCCATCTCTAAATGCTATAACAATGTTTGAAATAATGGAGAATGGTGGTGTTTTTACTTCACAGGCGCATTAATTTTCTTGTTTAATGCACCCACAAAATTTTATGCACCAATCGTCCAAAGAGCCAATAGAGATTGCTACTTCAATGAATTACCTTTAACCATACCAACTGCCAATCTAACAAAAAGTTTCTCTGTGCACAATTTCCCATAACACATACTGGAAATGCGGATTTCTTCAAACTTTTCTCTAGCTGCACTGGCGATGCAACACTTTGTCTTTAAAGTGACAAGCTTCAATAATTTGTTTCTGAAACTGCAAACATCTCATTGCACAATTTATATACCTTTTCGTTTTCAGATGTTTTGGCCTAAACCAAAAATAAATGTCGTATTGACGATTGTTTTGATTGTTGGTATTGAAAGATCAGAAGCAGGATCTACGAGACATTGTTAAGAAAAATGAATGAATAGTGGACAATGGCTGCGAAGACTGGAGAAGAATAAAGTGACATCTCCTAGAGAAATAAAAAAAACATTTGGAAGAAGTAATGGCGAGTGACAGTGAAAACATGATACGATAACTTGAAATGGAATTGACAACAGCTGTTTGTATCTATATTGTTTGGTGTGTGTGTGTGTGTGCAGACAGGTACGTTTGCTCGGATGTGCACAAGGCATTCAGAATGCACTACGTAGAAACAGCTACCAAAATATATTGCATATGCCGCATAATCTTCATAAAACACAATGTCAAGGATTTTCCCTCTCTAGAAGTCCCTGATCTAGTGTGTCGAACTTATTACTATGTGTATTATCCATTTCCGCCATTGGTCTCCCATTTTATTTCAGTTAATCAACTTTCTGCCTCGACATCATTAAATTGGCCAGCAGTGGTTGTCTGCCATATTATTGGAAATTGAGTTTCTGGCATCAGACCAAGCAAGAAAACTAGCATTTGAACATATTATTCTGTTGTACACACCGCACATAGAGATTGCCAAAACAAATAGAGAAGTACATCTACTTATGTCAATAATCTTCTTATCCACATTTTCACATCTCGTCGTCTGTCTTCTGTCTCTCTCTCTCTCTTTATATCTTATTCATCAATCTTGCAATCGTTCTCCGAATTACAACACTCATCGCCACCGACCGCCCCCCCCACCACCCATCCCACCACACGCCATCAACTTAGGTCTGTTGCTCACGTTTGGATGTGAAACGATTATGATTGAATGGTGTAATGAAAAAGACATGAGCGAGGAATACGCCAGAGTTGATGGGAAGGGCAGCTCAGGACAGAAGGTTGTGCAACAGCAAAGGGAGGACTTTCTGGGGATAATTCGGAGGCACAGTTGATACTCATTTCAATTAATATGAAACATACTCAGGGGAGGACACGGTGGATAATAGAAGTCATGGGCAGCTTGAAAGCAAAGAGAATGCATACAGTTTGGTCAAGATTATTGGGAATGCAGAGGAATGAGAAGATTTTAAAAACCAACCAAGGATAACAGAAAACGTCATGGGGGTGGGGGAGATGAAATTAGACAGTCGGATTGTTAGCAATATTAAAGAAGATTGCAAGATGTTTTTCGAAATATAAAAGATAAGAGAGTGAGGCAAATGTATGTGGAAATAAAAGATATTCAATGAAAAAAATTCACATTCACTATCTTGTCCTTTCCTCCGCTCAATTTGCCTTTTCCCCCTGAATAGCAGCAATCAGTTGAACTCAGCCTCCCGTAAATGCAAAGAGTTTGTCGCCATAGATCTCTGCAGCAAGGTGGTTGTACCTCACAAGTAAGAAACATGCCTGAATGCTTTCAAAAAATAAAGATTTCCGCACTGACATCCTGGCCTTAAACATGGACACCTCCTTGACAAATGAGGCTTGGGTTGACTTGAAACCATAGTCGAAACGATAAGACATTTACACCTAATCTAAAGGGAAACTAACTTTACAGCAATGTTAATGAGCTGTTGTCACAGGGAGAAGACAAAAAAGTCATACTCCTATTGCTTTGCAGAACTGTCTGGACCTTGACTATTTACTAGAGGCACAGCGTGGTCCCGGTGTTTTTATTGCCTCAAACTGTTGCACTTACATACTGGACGCTTCGGAAAATATACTTACATCGCAGATAACAGACTCCTGGCGGCCAATATCATACGGCAGGTGTGTGAGATCCGCTAAGTTAGAATGAAAGTCAAGCTTCTTCAACATTACTAGAATGATAGAGACAGCAAGGGTTTGGACAACCTGCGGTGCTCTCTCTTCAGTTTTTAACTGAAAGTAAAAATAAAACAAGCTACGAGAATATTTGCTCCATCACAAAAGAAAACACGCAGGATGCCGATATGATCGGTTTATATAAACAGAAAGCATAGTTCTTCTCTTTCAATCTGAATGTCAATGTCTCTCTACAATTTCTCCATAAAACAATCTCAGGACAGGTAAAGCACAGGACGAAATATTGACCAAAGCTGTCTCTCCTGTCTCCATCATCAAACCTCCCAGGACAGTTACAGAATAGGGTGAGACAGATGGTAAACATTACCCTGTACTTTGCTCGTCTATCACTCCCGGGACTGGTACAGCACAACATTGGGCACGGAATAAAGATCACTCTCCCCCCCAAAAAACGGAGGAAAACTGCACATGCTGAAAATCAGGCACTAAGGCAGAAACTGATTAATCAGGCAGGCAGCATGTTGTCTCATTATATAGCACTGTAGCCTCACAGCGCTAGTGACTTCATTCGATTCAGCCTCACATGACTGTGTGGAGTTTGTACATTCGCCCCGTGTCTGTGTGGGTGTCCTCCGGCTTCCTTCCACAAGATGTACAGATTAGGTGAATTGGCGACGCTTATTTTCACATTATGTCCAGGGATGTCGTTTGCGTGCATTAGTAATGTCTAAATGCAGAGTAATAGGGAAGGGGAATGGGTCTAGTTTGGTTACTCTTTGGAGGGGTGTTTTGGACTTTTTGGGGCGAATGGCCTTGTGCAACACTGCAGGGATCCTATTATTCCAAGAATCTTAGCTGGTCTGCCAGCCGCTCTGAAGAGAAATCAGAGTAAATGTTTCGAGTACAGTGACCCCTCTTCAGAACCCTTCTGAAGGAAATATTAAGTCTGTTTTTTCTCTCCACCATTGCTGAAAGATCACTGTGGACTGTTCCATTCTATCATTCCAGGAGAAGTAACTCAAAAGCTTACAAAAGTTTGCATTCAGATTAAAGATCCCCCGACACAGGCCCTTGTCACATGCACAGGCCATGTTCAGCATGCTACTTAGATTATGATTAAACCACATTTTACACTGTCTGAAACAAACTTTCCCAGGACATTTACAGCATGGCGTCCGACGTGAAGTGATGATCCTCCTACACTAGCCATTTGTAAATGCATAGAACATATTAAATATGGAAATATTGATTAAATCATACCCAACATTGTCCTCATCAAATACCGAAGAAGAGGAATATCAAAGGTTTCTTAACAGACTCATATCTCTCTCCACACTGCCCCCTTCAAACAATCTCAGGACAAATTCAGCACAGACCCAGCTACAAATCAAAGCATCATCTTTCCCATTCCCAGAAAATATTCCCAGAGGGGCGACAGATCTGTTAAGTTATAAACTGAAACTCCACTTACATTGGTTCTTGTCAAAAGACGGGCAATGTGAACCATGATTGTGACACTAATTCAATTATATGTGTCAAACCACTCACACCCCCGCATATCGTCGCCATCAACATTCCCAGGAAAAGAACATCATGGGATTGGATACAGAATGAAGCTGTACCTGCCTCCAATCAAAGAATGATGCGTGCTCGACCCGCCCAGACCACGTTTATAAATGAATGCCTGCTGGACAGACCCGTTCAGGTTAGGTCTGCAAAATGATCCCCGGTGGGCAGATTACCTGGTTGTAATGAGCAGTGCTTTAGCTTAGTCTGTACAGTTCACCATGGTGAACACGTATATCATGAGGGTTTATAATCCCTGGTCTGGTTCTGTCTGGTGGATCCAGAACGTGTAATAAACAAAATTTTCTGTTGATTCGGCAATGCATTTATAAATATTTTCATTCCTTTGATTGAACTTGCCCAAGTCTGACTCCATAACCAATACCCTTCCTCTTTCTACACTAATATTTCTGCAACATTTTCTCCATGAAGATTTTGTCCTATTATACAGGAATAACTTCCCTGTATCTTTCCCTGATCATAAGAACATAGGAGTAAGGAGCAGAAGTAGGCCGTCCAGCCCTTCAAGCCAGCTCTGCCATTCAATAAGATTTGGCCTAATCTACTCGTGGACTCATCACCACTTAGCCACGCTCTCACAATACCCCTTAATTCCTTTTTCTAAAAATCTACTTTAGCTTTAAAAGCGTTTACTGAAGTAGCATCAACTCGTTGCCTGGGCAAGGAATTCCATGGATTAACGCCACTGTGGGTGAATAAGTTTCTTCTCACTTCAGTCAGAAATTTGCTCCCTGTCATCTTGAGGCTATGCCCTCTTTTCCTAGCGTCACCTGCGTGATGGAAACGTCCCATCTTCGATTTTATCGAATCCTTTCATAACTTCATAAGTTTCTTTAATATGCACCCACTTCTGAATTCCACTGCATATAATTCCATTCTACTCAGACCCTCCTTTTAGTTCACACCCCTCAACTCCAGAATCAAACATTTGAACATATTCTGCCATTGCTCAAGGGCAAGTTCAGTAAGGTGACCGACGCTGCACACATTACTCCAGCTGCGGTTTCACAGCTTATAAAGCTGAAAAATTACATCACTGCTTTTGAACTCAGCCCCCTTAGAAATGATGGACAAAATTCCATTTACGTTCCTAATTACTTGTTCTACCTCCAAATCAACTTTCTGTGATTCGTGCAGGACACCCAGGTCTCTCTGCACAGCAGCATCGTGAAACATTTTACCATCCAATTAACATTTTTAACAGATACTCCAACCAAAATGGATGACTTCAAATTTATTCACATTATATTCCATATCCCAGACATTTGCCCACTCATTCAATATATCTACGTTCCTCCATAATGTTTCACAATCTTCTGCACTCTGTATTCTGCTACTCATCTGCGTGTCTTGTACAAATTTGGAGACAGTACACGTGGTGCCCAACTCCAAATCACCCATCTAAAAGTAAATAAATGCAGTCCCACCACTGAACGCTGAGGTATACTACCAGTCACTGATGGCCAGGCAGAATAACACTCATTTATCCACACTCTTTGCTTCCTGCCAGTTAAACAATCACCTATCCATGCTAATATGTTATACCTGATGCCATGCATTCTTCTCTTATGCAACAGCCTTTTGTGCCGCACCTTGTCGAATGCCTTTTGAAAATGTAGGTAGACCACATCCACTGGGTCCCGTTGTCCATCTTCGTAGAATTCTAAAATATTTTTTGAAGCTTGACCTCCCCTTAATGAACTAATGTTGCGTCTTTCAATTGGGACACTTAATATTGAGATACCCTACTATTTCTTCCTTAATAATCGACTCAAGCATCTCCCCCAATACAGTGGTTAAGCTAACTGTTCTATAATTCCCAATCATTGTCGATGACCCTTTTTAAACAATGGTGTCACATTTGCTGTTTTAAAATCTGCTGTGACTGCCCAAGACTCCAACAAATTTTACAAAATTGCTACCAGTGAACCGCTATTTCTCCCCCCATTTGTTTTAGTACACTGGGATGCATTTTAGCAGGGCCAGGAGACTGATCAATTCTTTGCTCCATTAGCTTGGCCCACACGAGCTCTTCAGTAATAATGATTGTTTCCAGGTCCTCACCGACCTTGGTTTCTTTGTAACTTATTAGCGTCGTCCAAATTCAAAATACCTGTTTAGTACCTTGGCCATTTCATTAAATCCCACACTTAAATGCCCCTTCTCATCCTCCAAACGACCAAATTTTACTTTAGTCACTCTTTTGCCTTTAATTCATTTATAGAAACTGTTGCTTTCTGTCTTTATATTCTGTACAAGCTTTTTTTTTCCCTGATGCTCTTTTTTATAGAATCCCGCCAATGTGGACACATGCCCTTTCACCATACAAGTCCACACCGACCCTCTGAAGGAAAACCCATCCAGTCTCCTTTCCCATCCGCGATATTTACGCCCGCTTAATGCATTTCACTTACACATCCCTGAACACGGATGGACAATTTACCGTGGCCACTTCACCTAATGTGTGCATGTCTGTACTTGGGAGAAAACCGGAGCACCCGGATGAAACCCATGCAAGCACGGGGACAATGTGCAAACTCCACGCAGGCAGTGGCCAGATACCGAAATCGAACGTGGCTCTACAGCAGCAGTGCTACCCATTGAGCCACCGTTCCACCCATGAATCTTACTTTTCTTTATACCATCGTTTGTGACTCGCTGTTGACGTTTAAAACTTGTAAGGCTTCCAGTTTCCAGTTTCATTCCGTTTTTGGCCAAATGGTTGCCTTCCATTTCAATTGGATTGCCTCCTTTATTTCCTTACACACCAATCGCAGATTATCCGTCTTCTTGCACTCCTTCTGTTACGGTCGTAACAGTCTTCCTGCTTAATTTTAACTGCCAACAGACAAACAATTTAGCCCATGCAATAACCTGTGAAAATTCGGAAGTCCAAGAGTTAGTTAACATAATTGTAACAGCTTTATTTCTTAAAATATAACAGACAATTACTTTAAACACTCTAGAAAATTACTTTAAAATAATTTGCTAAAAACTGTAAAATGCTCGTTCCACGACCTATCATTTTTCTTCCCCTTCTACAATATTAGTCTGATAAAAAAAACCCCAATTAAGATTTACCAAAATTCAACTTTTCAAAAACCACCCGGACTTCGAATCTTCTTTTCTTCATCTTAGCGATTGCTCCTTCACAGGTTAATGATCGATAATGATACTTTGAAGAGAGCTATTCTCTGGACAGTGTCAGACGTCATTGGCTTTGGAGTTCTCCTCCAAATGTTCAGTTTTCCCTGATCTTATGCCCGTAAAGCATCGGATTGTATCATTGGCTTTCATGATTGTCAATTCACTCATACTCAATTGTGTATACAATTCAGACTTGGTTGGAATTTGGCATTTTTAGGGTTGTAATTTAAACTGATTAGCCGAATTCGAACCTGTTTAGTCGTTTCCAGGCAACCAGCTAAACAAGATGTTCGACAAAATGTTGCGTTTTACAGCAGATTTGGCGCTGTGCCAGGAAGTTCTGCTAGCTTTCAACACTCTTAGAGGGACAGTGCACCCACATCTGCATAACATTTCTTTTTCACGATCGACATTTGTTGAGCAGTTTTGAGAAATTGCGTTGAAAGACCTGTACTGCTCGTCAACTATCCCATTAAAAAGTATTCAGTCTACTTTAGCCAACTCCTCCCTCATATCATAGTAGTTGCTCTTGTTCATGAACAGTCCCGGATATTAAATTTTACATTTGCACTCACCATCTATATTCTAAATTGAACCACACTGTGCTCACACTTTACAAGAGGATCCCTAACTGTGAGGTAATTAATTATTCCTGTTTCAATACACAGGACCAGATCTCGGACAGCTTGGTCCCTCGTCAGTGTGGTTACATACTATTCAAGAAAATTCAACGAACTCCTTCTCAAGCCTACCCTGACCGAAATGGTTAGACACAACCACCATGTAGATTAAAATTCCTAATGATATTGCCCGTACAACTTTATAGGCATTAGTTATTTCTTTGTTTATTGCCCGCCGCAATATATGATGTTATTTTGTCTGTGTAGACGACGCCAATCTGTGAATAGTTCTTCTTAGAATTTCTAATTTTCACCAAATTGGATTCAAACTTATTTTCCATAGAAACTACTTTGTCTCTAACCACTTCACTGGACATCGCTACATATGAGAGCTACACCACTTCCCTTACCTTCCTGTCGGTGCTTTGGAATCGTCTGATATCCCTGGATATTTAACTCTTAGTCGTGACCATTCAGTAACCATGTCTCCATAATGGCTACCAACTCATTTTCGTTCACCATGCTTTGTGATACTAACTCATCAACCTTGCTACGAATGCTCCGAACATGTAGGTAACGTGTCTGTATTAGTGACATGATTCACATCTCTAAAATCTGCTGAGTTTTCCTCCTGTTTGTTTCTTTCATAGTCTGCCTTGACCGCAAATCCGCCCGCACACGTGCTAACCAAATGTTTTTCTTTTTTGTATTTATCATCATATTTCCTGTCGCTTTCCCTTTCCATTTGTCACCGCACCCCCACTTGTGAATTCATAGTCCTACTGAAAAACATTTTTATACTTTTCGCTAAACTTCTGGTTCCAGATCGTTCAGGTGGAAACTGTCCCATTGGTACAGATCCACCCGTTTCCAAAAATGATATCAGTGCTGTATAAAATAGAATCTCTCTTTCACACACCATTTCCTTAGTCACCTGTTCTCTTCCTTTTTTTAATCCCTCTTCCAACTGCACTCAGCTCAGGCAATATTCCAGAGATTAGAATTCTCCAGGGCCTATTCATTAATTTCCTTCCTCGTGCTTGATAATCCCTAAACAGGTCCTCCATCCCAAACTTGCTTATGGTGCTAGTCCCTCCGAGGACGACGACAACTTGAACGTTCCCCTCCCGTTGCAATATCCTTTCCAGCCAATCAGAGATGTATGCATCCTGGCAGCAGGCAAGCAATACATCATGCAGGACTTCCGATCCGGCATACAAAGGATACTAATATCTCCCTCATCATAAAATCCCCTTGACTACTACTTTTCTTTTTGATTCTCCTCTTTTGAGTGGCCTTGCGTACCACAGTGCTGTGGCACTTCCTCCCCATAGCCGTTTTCTTGATCCATACAGGGAAGAAGAATCTCATAACTGTTAAATCAGGTCAAAAGCTGAGGCTGCTCTACTTCTGAACTCAGGATCACCCAACCTGCCTCACTTGCTTGTTGTCTCTGATCACGAACTGAATTTCAATTAATTAATCCACCAGGTGGAACCACGTCCTGAACAAAGCGCCCAAGTAACTCTCCCCCTCCTGCCTATGCCGCCGTGTGTGCAGCTCAGATTATGGATCATTAACTCTTATATTTGTTCGAGTAGAATGGCGGGTGGGAGGCACTATAGGTGTTCAGCACTTTCAGCCACAGTCCAAATATGTTCCCGGTAGTTCTTTGATCCTTGGCATCCCTTCTCCGTTTGTTCCTGTAAATACGTTAGTGATTCAACTTCACCGGCTGTTCCTGCTGCTGAAACAAAAAAAAAATGTCCCCGACACTCAAGGTAAGTTTTCAATCAGTGATTAACCTTTTGGACAACCCCCGAGTCTACGCTCCTCCATTCCTGCTGCTGAAACAAAAATCTCTGATTCTCTCTGGTACACTGCTGCTTTTACGTTTGATTGAATTGTTGCCATTTCTTTACATCAGACGAAAGTGTTTTATTGCACAGAGAAAACTGCAATCAGGGTTCAAGCAACAATCTGCATTTTCTTCTCTTTAAATAATATTACCATCTACTTCTGATTTAAACCTGGAAAGAACAGGAACAATATTGCATTGTTTTGCTATCAAGCGGTAGTTATTGAAATGACAATCGGAGGACAAGTTTCAAATATTTTGAAGCAGTTTTACCAGTACTTTTCCATTCATATGTATTCTCTATATCAACACTTCGACTGGCAGACATACATTAAGATATGTAAGGAACCGAGGATCAGAGAATATTCAAAGAGGACCAAGGGATATAGAGCAGAAATAATTTTGTGACTTTAGTCTTCGCCAAAACCGAAAGGTTTGTCCTTCTCTTTATGGGATATACGATATAGTTCATTGATGCGACTTATATCATGGAATCCCCTGCTTCCGATCTCTTGAAGTTAGTAACATGAATGCTGCGGAACCTAAGTTGCATTTATTGCTCTGGTGACGAAGAAATCATTTCGAGACCGGTTAAAATAAGTAGTGAAATATCGAGTTAATAAATGATTCAGTTGATGAACAAATCCAAGTAACTTAGAGACAACATGAAATGAAGCAAACGATGGACGAGGAGTCCACGTGTGGAATGGTCGGAATGGAAATGGACGAGCAGCGACATGATAACCTTCGGTTTCACATGGGCAATAAATTGGTGCATCTGAAAAGCAAATTGAAACAGTGTGGAAGAGCAATGCAACTGGAAAGTGCTGTTAGCAATAAGCATCAGTAAGAGAAAGCTGAGGAGAAAGAAACAAACCGAAAGAGGAATTAGACGTGCCACGGGAAAAAAAAATCCTCCTAAGCTATCCGGTCTCTGAATGGCCAGATACAAAAAATAAATAAAGCGTAGGAACGTGTTATTGTTCTCTGCAGGCCAGATTGTGAACAGCAACATCAGGCTCGTGTCGAGAGTTCCTGACAGAATTCTCTGATCTAAACATCTGGACAAAAGTGTAAAAAAAAAAGAAGTTATACAGGGAACAAATTATACTCTAAATATTGTGTCTTCTGATTACAAAGGTGTGTTTCGCTGAATTCTATCAGCTTCCTCTGGCCCGATACACGGACCACTTCTTTTCTTTACGTTTTCCGTGTTGGCGGGGGGAATCCAAGGCCCAATCCGAGGACACTGTGACAGAAAGGATTTGAACTTGGGAATGGGATCAGATGTGGAACCTGAGCCAAAGCCCTCAGTGCTTCCATGAAAGCGTTTTGTGGCTTACGCTCTATGCATTGACCTCAATGTAAACTGTCTCTAAGTGAAACCTGCTTGCTTGTGGCCTCATAATCGGTCCTGAGATTAGTCCAAAAAGATATTCGCATCATCACCAAGAATGACTGCTTCCAGCAGCAATACAGCTCCTATATCCATCTCGAGCTCAGTTCATAATTGGTGAATCAGTTATTCTTTCCATTGTTACTCCTGGACTCTTGAATTCACGGGCCATATTTGCCTGACACCAGATTGTAAACTGGCAGATAGTGAGGCTTGCCAATGCTGGAGAGACAGAGTCGATACATTCTTCCCTTAGAACGAGCACAGCAGGTCAGGCAGCTTCCGAGGAAGAGACGAATCGAGGTTTCAAGCAGAATCCTTCATCCGTCGACTCCCGTCCTCCTTGGATGTTGCCTAAAGAATTTTTTTTCCCTGCACGACACTTCATGGATCTGTTAATAAAATGCATGCATTAACTTTGTCCAAATCTGTTTTGGTTTGCTTTATCAACAAATTCCATTTCGTCATTATGAACTGACCACAGTGACCCGACAAAGGCACGTTGTCCGTCAATTTCTCAATTTTACGTTCTCACCCATTTTCTCACACATGTTCCAAAGCCATCCATTGACGTCTTTGCTTTCCTGGGTTGGTGTAAAACGTTTCTTTTTAGCTATTCTGCTTTGATATAAATGTTACCAGATGGCGTGATGATGAAATAAATAAGAGATTTCATAGAAATAAGTTAAATGTAATGGCTGGTAATAACGCCAGAAGCAATAATAGATCTGACAATCCTGAGTCACTGAGCTGTGTACATTTCTGTACCGATTCTCTCCTTCACATTCAGTTTCTCTGACTACCCTTCTCCTTCTCCTATGTTAGAGACTCCATAAGATTGATCTCTTTGAATATATTGTCTCACCCAGCGAGTTTGGAGAATATTTGTTGTTACTCTCGCCTGACGTGCCACACCTTCAATGTGTCAACTTTGACTCTGTTTAATTTAATATGATAAAAAGTTGTTTTTATTATGCATTTGTCTAGAGACATAGAGTTGTTAAGCATGGAAATAGACCCTGAGTTCCAACCATCCATGCTAAACAGGCATCCTATTCTTATCTCATTCCATTTAAGAGCATTTGGCACATGTCGCTCAACCCTTTCTGTTCACATATCTATCCAGATGCATCATCAATGTTGTAACTCAACCAGCTTGAAACTCATCCTGTACGAACTCATTCAGCAACAACGCACTGAGTAATGCAAAGTTGTGTCATTAAGCTCGTCATCTCATTACAATCTTGTTCAAATATGGAGAAAAGAGCTAAATTCCAGAGTTGAGGTGAGACTGACAATCCTTGACTTCAAGGCGGCATTAGACCGAGTGTTTGCTCAAGGAGTCCATGCAAAACTAAAATCAATGAATATCCGGATTATAGTCATAAATGACACGAAGGGAAATGGTTGTGGTTGTTGAGGGCTCAGTCACCGCAACCGACCACATTTCTGCAGACGTCCCTCATGGTAATGCTCAACAATTTTCAACTGCTTCATCAATGACCTGACATTTGTCATAATGTCGGAACTGGGGATTTCCACCGATGTTTGTAGTGTTCAGCTCCGTATGCGGCTCCCTCTGATACTGAATCTATCGTGCTCAATGGCAACACGATCAGGACAATATCCAGCCTTGGCCCACACGTAGCAAGTAGCATTTGCAAAACACAAATATCCGACAATCATGATCACAAATAAGAGACAATACAACTACCGCCCCTTTATATTCAACACTATTACCATCACCGTTTCCTCCTCTGTTAACATCTTTGAGGTTAACATCGGCCAGGAACTCAACTGAACTCACTACATAAATACAGTGGCTGCAAGAGCAGGTCACAGCGTAGTGAAGCTGCGAGGAGTAACTCACCTCATGACACCCTATAGTCTCTTCACCACCTCCAAAGGATAAATCAAGAGCATGATGGAATATTCCTCACTTGCCTGGATGGGTGCAGCTCCGACAACATTCAAGAAGCTTGACACCATCCAGTACAAAGCAATCTGCGTGATTCATACGAAATCGATACGCATTCAATCATCCATTACTGGAAAGGAGTAATTCACCAAAGGACATTAGACAGCACTTTGAAAATCTACGACCAGTTGCACCGAGAAGGATAAAGGCAGGAGGTAGTGAGGACACTATATCCGCAAGTTCCGCCCATAGCCACTTACCACCCTGGCTTTGAAACATATGATTGCGACTTCACATTTTTTGGATAAAATGGTGACTTCTTCTAGCAAGTGGACCACAGCAAATCAAGACAGCATCTCACCGCCACCTTCTCAAGGGAAAATATGAATGGGCTATCAATGCTGGACAGCCTGTGATGCCCAAGTCCCCCAAATGGATATTTAAAAATAATACTTCCTGAAACCTTTCGGATGTAACAACATCTTTCCTGGCGCTAGAGACAAAAATCTCTACTGTGCAGAAACAGACATTTCGGCTGAACAAGTCCTCAACGAACTTCCTTAGAGTAACCCACCCACACAGATTGTCCTACTACACTATATTTACCACAGACTAATGCACTACCACATGTTTGAACATTATAGGCAATTTATCGAGGCCACTTCACCTAATATGCACACATTGGGATTGAAGGAGGAAATCTATGCAGACACAAGTGGAATGCACAAGTTCCACACAGACAGTCGGCCGAGGGAGGGGAAAATTCGTGTTGCTGTCGCTGTCCAACCATCGAGACACTTTACCAACTGTCTTCATATTTCTGAGTTGGTTTCCTCCCTCACCCAGAAGATGTGCAAGTTATTTGCATTGGTCATGCAGAATTATTGCTCCTGTTCAGCAATGTGCAGGCTAAGTGTGTTAGCCATGGGTAATATTAGGTAGAGGGTTGGGATCCTCTTACATGGTTTGGTGTGGACTTAATGGGCAGAATGATCTGCTTCAACGACATAGGGATTCAATGAAGTTCAGGTTTACTCCTTCTCTAAACGCTGACTGGAGAGTCCCAGCATCAATTATTCTTTTACATTTTTACAAACCTATTGCACGTTTCATTTTTATTGCTTCAGATGTGACCTTCTCTTGTACATTCCTCTGAGAGTCTGCCTCTTTCAAGAGGTAACAAAATAAGATATGTATTTCAGAGAAGAACAGCCACGGGCCAATGCTGAACTCCCTTCTTACCTTCACTGGCTGTCAATTATCTGTCTGTGTAATAACTTCTCTACATTTAGTAATAATCACACTCACTGCCTCTCAAATGTCCTCAGTTAAACAAGCCTAAAAAGAACAGCTGTCAATATCAGCTTTCTTTTAAAATAAGTTTCCACTCCTTTCCAACAGATAGAACATGAAGAAGGAGAAAACTCATTATAAATAAACTTACAAAATCGTGAAGAAAAATCAAGCAAATTTGAACAAACGAAAGAAAAGCTTCTAAAAAAAACACCATTCTTCAAACTCCAATGAATATAGAATTCCTCCACAGTTGCCTGTATGTCGGCCTATCGACAATTTCAGTATATATGTAAAAAACAATTGTCCTGACCTGCATTTTTTTTTACATAATTCCTTTTGTCAAAATTTACCCACACTTTATCTCAGTCTCACGGGTCTATAGTTAAATGTTTTTTTCGACAACATCTTTTGTAAGTGATACCAGAACATCAGCAACCCTCGAGTTCTATGGAACGTTACCCATGTCCCTCGATGACGTAAATATCTTAGCAAGAGACCGAGCATTCTTCCCTGGCCTTCTCATAGTCTGACCTTGTTGAAGTTCATGTGAATTGCTTAATGTGTTTTATGAGGTCTACAAACAGCACAGTCTCTGACTCGCTCCCAATCTGCAACATGGAGACCACTGCCAATGTCTTTTGGAGGATCTGGACAAATCCTGGAGAGTCCTTTCAGAAGAGTTATGCTCTAGAAGCAATGTCAGAATGATTTGTATTCGCCTGCATTCAACTTGATCAGTCAAAAACCCGTCCATGGTACGCCAGCGCATGACTCTGCCTGGCAGCATGTTCGAATATATGAGCAAAGGCATCAGCAGTCCTGTCCCCAGGGGAGGGGAGCGGGCGGAGAGCAGGCTGACCACACTGTATCTCTTTCACTAAACCAAGCAAGAGGAAACGGGCAACATTGTGCCTCTGATTCAATGAACAACAGTCGGAACCCAAGGTGTGTCTGTCACTGACCCAGGGGAGAACAATGTGTTTGTATCACTGACGCACGGAGAGGAAACTGACCCTACTCTGACTCTGTCACTAACCCATTCTCCATTGCCCTAGAGGGTCACTATCTTACTTCAAAGCGTAGTGATTTTAACTTGTGGTTTAGAAGGCAGTGCGTTCAGAATTACCTCAGGTGGTCGAGCTAACTCAGCCCTTACTGTTTCTGTCGCTCTACATCACAAAACAGCCAAACAGCAAACTGTGAATTATATGTTTATTGTAGGGCAGATAGATGACATTTGGTCCATTGAATCAACACCAACCATTCGAAAAGCATCCGTCCAGACATCTTCTCACACGGTCCCTGTAACTCTGTGTTTCCCATGGCTCAGCCACAGACCCTGCACATCGCTGAACAATATGATCAGCAATTCTGAATGTTTTCATACTTCTGTAGGGCCTGACAGTGGCACATGCTTTGTGTTATAACTCTGAAGTAATTCATGCTGATATTTTCGTGGGTGGATTCTCAAAGGATGATGAAAATATAATAGAGGACCAGTGCGTTATTTCTGTGGAAAAGAACATTCCGATCGAGGCTGCTGAATCCTCCTCATCGCCACCTGAGGCATGGCTATGCCTTGCATCACAGCCCTGGCTCCTTACGTTTGTCGTTTCGTTTCATCCTTGTTCGGCATTCCGACACTGGGGAGGGCATCTTGAGACAACGTCACTGCGTGGAACTTGCCCGCTTGGCACCACCCAGGTCATTGTGTAAATGTCAGAAGTAATAACTGCAAATCACACAATACCATATTGTAGTCCAACAAGTAATTTGGAAGCACTAGGTTTTGAAACGCTGCTCTTTTTTCAGGTAGTTGTGGAGCAGAAACATAAGAGGTAGAAGCTATAGCAAAGGATCACAGTGTCACACAACTGCAATTGTACTTAAAATAAACCTCAACTGCTGTTACGTCCTTCACCTTTTAGAATGGGCTTCAGGTTTTGTTTCATTAACATGTAAATTTGAGAGTCTTTTAAGTCACATTCTCGATATAACGTAATGTTTTGCTAACAAAAAAGATGATTTCTCAGTTCAGACAATGCATTAAAGATGTCAGGTTCAGATCCGCTTGTATTCCAATATAAAGTCAGACTGATTCCACTTCCAATGTTGAATTTACAAATATTGCATGCATTGACTGCCTGCAGTTTATGCATTTTTGAGCAAATTAGAAAGAGTATGCAAATATAATTCTGCAAATGAAAATTCGCCCCATGCTCCAGTGTGCATGTACACGTGCATGCGTGAGAAAGAGATGTGCATGCAATGAGTGTGTGTACGTGAGTCGAGGGCACATGAGAGAGTATGTGTTTGTGTGTGAACATGCTTAATAAAGAACATATGAGATTGTGAAGCAAGGATACACGCAACAGGCAAGGATTCTGTAGCGAGGTCAAGCAGACGTTATTACAATGAATGACAGGAAACCACGCAACAAACGTGGAACAGGGGCGTTTGTTCCCGGCAGAACACTTCAGTGGTTCGGAACATCCTCCATGGCAGACTTCGGGAGACGCAACAATGAGAGGGGCTGAGCAGAGGCTGGCAGCCAAGTTCGAAATCAATGAGGATTCAAGTCACATTCTGGGTGAACCTACGACACTCTCTCTCTCTCTCTCTCTCTCTCTCTCTCTCTCACACACACACACACACACACACACACACACACACACACACACACACATACATGCATACGCTCACACTATGGCAGACATCTCTCTTACACACGCTGTCTCCTATTCACCCATACATAAACCACCACACTCGCACACACACACACATTCTCACAGGCATATTCTCCATCACATGCACACACACGCACGCACTTTATCAAGCATACACACATGGAAACACGCACTCTCACATGCGCACTCACACACGCGCACACGCATGCAACACTTGATCACTCTCTCATTCACGCACATTGACCTTTCAGTCTACGGGGTGAAAGAACAAAGAATAAAGTAAGTTTCAGCAAAGGAACAGTCTGCAATATTCTTCCCTCCAAGCCTGCACCGAACCAGAACCTCTATCTATACCTGTCGTATATTTTCTCAAGGTCTTTATTCATTGCTCCATGCCCATTCATGTATCTGTCGAGATACATTTTAAGTGATGCAAACGTGCCTGCCTCTCTGATCTTCCCTGGCAACGTTCTCCAAGCACCCACCAACCTCTTTGTAAAGAACTTTCCAATGATATCTCCACTTACGAGTTACACGCTGACTTTGATCTCTTGATCCCTAATAATTGATTCACCCCTCGAGGAAAAAGCTTCTTATATTCAAACCCTCTATACCTCTCGTGGATTGTCGACCTCAATTAGGTCCCGCCTCAATTAGGTCCCGCCTGCGTCTTTCCAATAAAAGGAGTCCTAATCTACTCAAACTTCCTTCATAGATTGCGCCCTCCATACCAGGTAACGCATCAGTGAAACTCCTCGGCATCCTTGCCAAAGCATACGCATCCTCTTGGTGATGCGCAAAGGGGAAGTTAAGCAATATTTCAAATGTGCCCGAAACAAAGTCTTATGCATCTGTAATGTGACTTGCCAACTCTTCTACTCAATACCTGTCCAATGAAGGAAAGGATGTTTTATGCCTTCTTGATTACTGGTCTTCTGTACCACCTTAGGGAATATTGGACCTGAACACCCATATCTGTGTATACATCAGATTTTCCCAGGAGTCCCGTTTGTAATTTTTGGGATCAGAGATGCACCGAAGGAATCGAACAACTCTAGTCCATTTGAATTATTTTTTGAGCACGAATTGAACAGTTAAAATTGATTCAGGAGAAATTAATAAATCAGAATTCAGAGACCACTCATTTGGACTATCTGTAGAGAAAGATAAAATAGAGCTGGAGAGTTGGCTAGAAAGCTTTAGAAAGTTCCACGGCATATAATGAAACAAGATGCGGATGATAATCACAAAAGTTCGATATTGCAATTGGGGATAAGGTATTTGTGTTATTTGCAGTAACAAGTCGCCTGAAAAACAATATTTAGTGGACCTTATCAAATTGATAAGAAATTGAAGGAGGTGAACTACTTGATAAAGATTCCAGACAGGTAGAAATCTCACAGGGTGTGCCATGTGAATATGCTCAAATGATATTTTGATTGGCAAGGAAAGCCAGCGGGGAAGGTGTCAATGATTAAGCACATAAGGAAGAAACATGCTCAGAGGATTCTGAATTGGACATTCCTCAAAACATATTGGACATTGAGGACGATATCAAAAATTGGGATGCATTATTGACGTACCTTCCACAAGAAAATCAAAATTACCTAAATGAGTGACTACTATCACATGGGGAGACAAGCGGAAATGAACTTGGAAGTGATCATCTACTTATGCATTATGTAGTTATAGGAGATGCTGTTCCAATTAATCAACATGCTGATAGGTGTATCCCTCTAAAATTAGCACAGGTTCAGAAGGAGATAGAGCGCATGCTCCAGGATGTCATAATTAAAATAAGTTATCGTGACTCAACCTCACCCACAGTCATGGTGCCAAAGCCCGATACTACCCAACGGTAATGTGAACTATTGCAAAGTCAATGCCATTACGAAAACAGATGGATATCCAATTCCACATTTGTAGGACTATGTCAAAGAAGCGGGTAAAGCAGCTTACATTTTTAAGAGGCCACTGGCAACTACCACTTTCAGCGAGAACAAAGACAGTTTTCGCTTTTGTAACGCCAAATGAACGATATCAAATCAACGTCATGCCATTTTGTTTTTCAAACGCTCCAGCCATATTTCAGGGAGTGACCAATAAGCTCACTGCGAAATTACTCAACTGTGTCGTGTACATTGATGACGTGGTGATTTTTAGTCTCTCATGGAACGAATATTCATAGCATTTGTCAGACTTCTTCATTCGACTTGGAAAGGCAGGATTGATTGGTAAACCTAGTTAAAAGTGAACTTGACAAAGTTCAAGTCATCTTCCTGGGCCATGTTACAGGACACGGACAAGTGGATGCACGACGTACAAAAACCAAAGTAATTTGGGAATTTCCCAAACTTTTGACAAAGAAAGAGGTACTACAATTCCAGGGATTGAATGGATTTTACCGAAAGTTTGTGCTGAAATTTAACAGTGAGGCTACTCTTCTCATCAAACTGTTTTTAAAAGGGCAAGAAGTTTCAGTGGAAAGCGGACTGTCACATGCCATTTGATAGCCTAAGATCTCTGTTAACCACTGCCCAATTATTAGCCACACCGGATCACTCAAAGCCTTTCAAGGTAGCTATCGATGACAGTAATGTGGGTGTTGGTGTTGGTGCTGTGCTCCTGCAGTAGGTTCACAAGGGAATATAAAGACACATCGCGTGGTTTTCCAGGAAGTTGAAGGTTCATAAACAGAAACATTCAATTGTGGAAAAAGAGACTTTAAGCTTGTTGTTGGCATTAAAAGAGTTCAGTGTTTATTTTATCAACGATGCATCTGACACAATTGTATGCACTGATGCAACTCATTGATATTTTGGAAAAATTTAAGGGAAAAGATTCCAGACTGTTTAGATGAATGTGTTGTTGTTGCAACCATGTGACAGGTCGCAGAACTGCATTTGCTGATGCGTTATCGAAACTCAAATGAGACATGGAGTGGGTATGCTGTGCCTTGACGTTTAATGTGGATTTGCATGTTTGCATGTTTATAGTTAGTAAAATGTATGTGTGTGTTTAGAGTACGAAATGGGTTTTGAAGGATTTAAAACGAATTCATCTTTTGGCTTTGGTAGTTCAATTTTTAAGGGGGTAGCTGAGATAAAGCTAGTTTCTTCATTCTAAAAAAAAGCCGTTCCTGACTAAGAGACGATATGTCCTCGACACGTTTTGACAGAAGGGCAATAAACCGGGCAGATTTCAGTCAGGAGAAAGTGAAGACTGCAGATGTTGGAGATCAGAACTGAAAAATATGTTGCTAGGAAAGCCCAGCAGGTCAGAGAGCAGCCAAGAAGCAGGAGAACCGACTTTTCGGGCATAAGCACTTCTTCAGGAATGAGGAAAGTGTGCCAAGTAGGCTAAGATAAAAGGTAGGGAGGAGGGAATTGGGGGTGGGGCGTTGGGAATGCGATATGTGGAAGGAGGTTAAGGTGACGGTGGGGGCGGAGAGATCGCGAAGAAGATTGCAGATCAAGAAGGCGGTGCTGAGTCCGAGGGTTGTGACTGACAGAAGGTGGAGGGAGGGGAAATGAGGAAGCTGGAGAAATCTGCATTCATCCCTTGTGGTTGGAGTGTTGCCATGTTCTGGCGATGGAGGAGGCCAAGGACCTACATGTCCTCGGCGGAATTGGAGAGGGAGTTAAAATGTTCAGCCACAGGGCAGTTGGGTTGGTTGGTGCATTTTTCCCAGAGGTGTTCTCTGAAAAGTTCCACAAGTAGGCGGCCTGTCTCCCCAATGTAGGGGAGGCCACATCGGGTGCAGCGGATGCAGTAAATTTTTTGTGTGGAGGTGCAGGTGAATTTGTGATGGATATGGATGGATCCCTTAGGGCCTTGGAGGGAAGAGAGGGGGAGATGTTGGCGCAAGTTTTGCATTTCTTGTGGTTGCAGGAGAAGGTGCCGGGAGTGGAGGTTGGGTTGGTAGGGGGTGTGGTCCCGACTAGGGAGTTGCGGAGGGAGTGGTCTTTCCGGAATGCTGATAGGGGAGTGGAGGGAAATATATTCTTGGTGGTGGGGTCTGTTTACTGGTAGTGGAAATGATGAAGGATAATACGATGTATTTGGAGGTTCACGTAAAATTCACCTTCACCTCCACACACATCATTTACTGCATCCACTGCGCCCGATGTGGCCTCCTATTCGCCGTGTTGCAGAACGTTTCAGAGAACACCTTTGGGACACCCGCACCAACCAACCCAACCACCCAGTGGCTGAACACTTGAACTCACCCTCCCACTCTGCCAAGTGCATGTCGGTCCTTGGCCTCCTCCATCTCCAGAACATGGCAACACTCCAACCACAAGGGATGAATGCAGATTTATCCAGCTTCCTCATTTCCCCTCCCCACAACTTCTCTCAGTCGCATCCCTCGGACTCAGCACCGCCTTCTTGACCTGCAATCTTCTTCCCGACCATTCCGCTCCCACCCCTCTCCGGCGTATCACCCTCACCTTAACCTCCTTGCATCTATCACATTCCCAACGCCCTTCCCCAATTCCCTCCTCCCTACCTTTTATCTTAGCCTTCTTGGCACACCCTCCTCATTCGTAAAGAAGGGCTTATGCCCGAAACATCGATTCTCTTGCTCCTTGGATGCTGTCTGACCTGCTGCGCTTTTCCAGCAACACATTTTTCAGCTTTTTGTCAGCCTGGTTTATAAATTGAATTATAAGGATTTTTGGGACTTTTCACTTATATATAAATGGGTGATATTTCATGTCAAAATCGTCATGTTTTAGTAGAGACCTGTTTGAATACAGGTGAATCGTCAACTCTCAAACGAGCTGAGCTGAGCAGGTTTAGTTCAGGCTGAAGTGGGAAGTTCAACAGGGAGCTGCGTGGAAACGTTCTCTCTTTTCTGCCCGTCAACTACAATCTTTAAAGATGTGTTCAATTTATACTAGGTTTTAAAGGGGTTTTGCTTATTTGGACTCTTGTGCCTATTCGGAAGAGCATAATTCAGTCTAGTTGGATACGCTGAGTTCTGTAGGGATTCTTTATTCTGTTCTTTGCGTTTTGTTGTGTAATATTGGGTTTTTTTGTCTATTTTAAAATCGTTTGGTCAACCTAGTTATCTTGCTCTGGGTCATTTTCACTGTGGAATTACCAAAACAAGTTGCAAAGTTAGTTGACGGTCTGCCTTCTCGAGAATTTTTTGAGTCATCTCCCCGAGTCCATAACACTTTAAACACCCGAAGAATGGGTAGACAGACATTTCATTTGATGCAACCATCAGAACAACAGAGAGCCCAATGCAGCGATACAGACACACATACTCACAAACAAAGGGACACACACTAATACGCACGCTGAAACCTACTAACATGCACACATACCTACACAGACACGGAGAGTCAGATAGAAAGAAACACCGAGACACAGACAGAGAACGAGAACACACATGAGTACTCACAGCTTAATGCAGACACAACGAAATACATAAGATATGATTTGGAGATGTCAGTGTTGTATTGGGGTGGACAAAGTTAAAAATCACACAACACCAAGTTATAGTCCAACAGGTTTAATTGGAAGCACATTAGCTTTCGGAGCGACGCTCCTTCATCGGGTGATTGTGGAGGGCTCGATCTTAACACAGAATATACAGCAAAAATTTGCAGTGTGATGTATCTGAAATTATACATTGAAAAATTGATTGTCTGTTAAGCCTTTCATCTGTTAGAATAAAGTGATAGTTTCACTTCAGTCATGTGTAAATCACGAAACCCTTTTTTCAAAAGTTGCATTCTTGGGTTAGCTGTTAACAATGGTGATAGCTAGACAATATGTTGAAGGTGTTAGTCCCCTGTGTTCTCTGTCTATGTTCTGATGCTTAGATTGATTCTAATCTAAAAAGTGAGTTAACAGAGTTTTACATAAATTCATGCAGTTTTAGAGCTCAAAAACTATGGCTCTATAGTCCAGAACGCCAGGCACAACAGATAGACAGGAATATCTCCAGTTGCCAATTGAACATCAAGCACTCGCCACCTTGCTAGGAATAAAATATCTCGGTTGCTGAGTTTCTGAATATATTCCAGAAAACTGAAAGGCGTTTTCTTTGGAATGTATCAGATTGTGAAGAGGCAGAAATTGATAGGGTCTCTGCTAAGAACGTATTCCTGTGAATTTGGGAATCTGAAATGCAAAGGCTCAATCTAGGGATCTGCTGGAAAAACTCAGCAGATCATGCAGCATCTCCCATGACAAATCAGAGTTCACGTTTCAGGTCTGGTAATTAAAGAGTCACCGGACGTGAAACATTACCTTTCATTTCTCATCAGAGATGCTGCCAGATATGTTGAACTTTTCCTCCAACGTCTGGTTTTGATTCGTATTTACAACAGCTTCAGTTCTTTCAGTTTCATTGTTACAACGTCGGCAAAATCGACCGATTATTTCTGATTGAGATGAAGAGACAACACTGGGTCTTTAATATTCTCTATGACTGAGGACAATGGGTGTTTTCTCATTGAGTACATTTCGGATTGCAATAGACAGATTGGCGGTTTTGTTGGAATGGGGAGTGGACAGGAAACTGAATTCGAAGACTAAAACCAGAAATGATTGGATTAACTGCCAGAATAATCTGAACGGTTTGAACAGGCTGCACAGTCTCCTCCTGCTCCTATTTCCTGAGCTTTTCATATTATTATGAACGCATGACCAATCCTTGCGATGTAGTTCCATGGGCTATTTGTTATTAAGTCTTTGCAGTCTCCATCCTCTTCCAAATCATCTCATTTTTACAGCAGCAACAGCCCCATTACAATTGCTCAGACTTCATTACCTTTCTAATTTTCTTCCATTCTTCTGCAGCGCTCCACCCTCAAAATATATGCGTTAACATTTCCCTTTTTTCGTTTGATGTGTTCTCAATATGGTCTGTGGTTATTTCAGATGGAATGACATCTGTCTGTTCGTCTTTCTGTGAGAAGATACATTCTCCAATATGACTCATTGTTATAAACAGATTTAACTGAAAGCACAAACAACCTCCTTCCATGCATTTCATTCAGAATAAGGGCAATAATATTCAGAATCAAAATGAAAGGTGAACTGCGATGAAAAATGCATATACGGAGTCATAGAGTCATATCGTCATAGTTATTTACAGCATGGAAAACCTGAAAGGGTTCAGAAAAGAGTTACAAGGATGTGACCAGTATTTGTGATATACGAAGAGGCTGAACGGGTTGGGGCTGTTTTCCCTCGAGCCTCGGAGTCTGAGGGGTGTCTTTATAGATGTTTACAAAATAATGAGGGGCATGGATAGCGTAAATAGAGCAAATCTTTTCCCTGCGTTCGGGGAATCCAGGACTAGAGAGTATAGGTTTAGGGTGATAGGGGAAAGATATAAAAGAGACCTAAGGACAACGTTTTCACACAGAGAGTGGGTGGTACATCATTGGAAGCAGCTGGCCGAGGAAGTCGTGGAGGTTGGTACAATTGCAAATTTTAAGAGGCATTTGCTGGGGTATATGAATAGGAAAGGTTTGGAGGGATATGAGCCAGGTTCTGGCAGGTGGGACTAGATTGGGTTGAAATATCTGGTCGAATTTCACCACATTTGTCCGATAGGAAGGAGACCAGAATTGCATGCATTATTCCAACAGTGGCCTAAACAATGTCCGGTACAGCTGCAACATGACCTCCCAACTCCTGTCCTCAATACTCTGAACAAAAGAAGAAAGGATACCAAAGGCCTTCTTCACTATCGTATCTACCTGCGACTCCACTTTAAAGGAGCAATGAACCTGCACTCGAAAGTCTCTTTGATCCGCTCCACTCTCTTGGAACTTCCCATAAAGTGTATAAATCCTGCTAAGATTTGCTTTCCCTAAATGCAGCACGTCACATTTATCTGAATTAAACTCCATCTGCCACTTCTCTGTTTATTGGCCCATCTGATCAAGATCCTGTTGTAGTCTGTCATCATATTTTAGATGTTTTACACAACTGAAATTGGGTTGTTCAGCCTATGATTCACACTGTGATCTAAACTTTTGTTCTCCATCTCGAAATCCCTCCAATTACCCAGATCCCTAGTTTCTGATTTAAGACTGATTTAATTGCATGGAGTCTGCACATTTTCTACAGTGTCCGTGTGAGTTACCTCCGGGTGCTCCGGTTTCCTCTTTCAGTCCAAAGATGTGCAGGTTGCCTGGACTGGCCATGCCACTTTGCCCGTAATGTCTAGGAATGTGCAGGGTTGATGGATTACCCATGGAAAATACAGGGTTACAAGGTAAGCGGGGTGAGACTGGGCGGAATGCTGTTGAGAGAATCGGTGTGGACTTGATGGAATAAAAGACCCATTTCCACATTTTTGGGATTTTACGATACTATGACCCTTCACCTGTACCTCAATGGATGAAATTGACTATCACCTGACGCAATCTCCCCTTGGATTGTTCGACATCAGGTCTACTTAAACAAGGAATTTCGGATACCAGAGATCTGAAGGACTGCGCTGAAATTCTTGGTGACACTCACCAGGTCTGCCAACATTTGTTGGTAAATAAAGCAGAGTGAACATTTGGTGTCCAGTGATTGTTCTTCAGATCTGAAGATTTATGATGTTGCCAGACTTCCTGAGCTTTCCCGCAACATATGTTCTTGTTTCTGATTTACAGCGTCATCAGTTATTTCGGCTTTTTTATTCCAAAATTGATTTAATAACCCAGGACAGGCTGCAGGATTTACTAAACGATAGACACACCTGGTGATCTTGACAGATTTATTTTGAAGGAAGATGATGTCCGAAGGAAGAAGAGCTTCTGACGTTCGGACAAACGAATTACAAGATTAGTGCCTGTGTAACTGACTGAAATGGTTCCGTTCAGACGTTGATAGTTTGAGGATCTAACGAGTTCCAATGCTGGCTTTTGCAACACATCCATTTTGTTTCACTCTCCAAAACCAACTTTCTCTGCTGTAATCGTTCTCCCATTCACTGGAATGATATTGCAGTGTGATCAGTTTGAGACACAACATATAACTGTGTTGTACAATATAGGTCATTCGGCCCTCAATGCCGTGCTGGCCGTCTATCCTACTCGAAGATCAGACAAACTTGCATAACCTTCATTGTACTTAATTGCACGTGATGATCCAAGAGTTGATAAACTGCCCCTGATGCACCTGACTGTAGAACCACTGCTGGCATTGCATCCAACGCAGCCATCACTCTGAGCAAAGAACCTACCTCTGACATCTCCACTAAACCTTTCTGCAATTACCTTAAAAGTATGCCTCCTCGTGATACACATTTCCGTCATGAGAAAAAAAAATCTTTGGTGATCCACTCTATCTATGCCACTCAATATCTTTTACACCTCGATCAAGTCAGCTCTCATCTTCCTTCGCTCCAATGAAAAAAAGCCCTAGCTCTCTCAACCTTTCTTCATAAAACACTCCCTCCAGTCCAGGCAGCATCCTGGCAAATCTCACCTGCACCCTCTCTGAAGCTTCTAAATCTTTCTGATAATAAGCTGACCAGAACTGAACACAAAATTCCAAGTGCGATCTAGCCTGGACTCTATAGAGCTGCAGCATAACCTCGCGGTTCGAAAACCTGCTGATAAAAGTTAAACAATGATACGTCTTCTCAACAGCCCCACCAAACTTGGTGGCAACTTTTAGGGATCTGTGGACATGGATCCCAAGAGCCCTGTTTTTCTCCTCACTGCCAAGAATAATCCCTTCAAATCTGTATTCTGCATTCAAATTTTATCGTCGCAAGTGAATGAATTCATACTATTCCAGATTGAACTCCATCTGCTACTTATCTTCTCGGTTCTGCATCCTGTCTATGTCTTGTTGCTACCGAAGACAAATCTCCACACTACCCACAATTTCACCACCACTCATGTCATCTGATAAGTTACTCACTTACACTTCCAATTCCTCTTCCAAGCCATTTATAAAATGTACAAAGAGCCCAAAGATCCTTGCAGAACCAGTACCAACCAAATCAAGTTTGAATCCTTTCCATCTCCGACCACTCTCTGTCTTACATGTGGCAGCTAATTCTGTATGCAGATAGGCAGATCCCCCTGTATCCAATGCCTTCTTACTTTCTGAATGAGCCTTCCATGGGGACCTTGTCAAACGCATTGTGAAAATCCAGGTACACCATACCCACTGATCTATGTCCATCAACGTGCTTTGTCTCATCCTCAAAGAATTCGATATAGTTTGTGGGCCACGATCTGCCCTTCCCAAAGCCATGCTATCAATCTCAAATCAAACTAGGTTTGACAAGTAATTAGAAAACCCATCTCTTCGAATCCTTTCCAACACTTTGCACACCACAGACTTAAGACTGACTGTTTTGTAATTTTCTGGATAATCCTTTTTGCCTTACTTCAACAAATGACATTTGCCAATCACCTATAATATATCACTTCTACAGTGAATAGTTAAGACGCAGAGATTATCGCCAAAGGTGCAACAATGTTTTCCCCCACTTCCAGTAGTAACCTTAGTTATATCCCGTCTGGCGTAGGTGATTTAATTATCCATATGTTTTTCAAACTTTTCATCACATCCTCCTTCCTAACATTAACCTGTACTAGCATAATCACGCTGTTCTCAGACGTGTCAAAGTTATTGTCAGTGGTGAATACTGAAGCAAAGTATTCATTAAGGACCATCTGCACTTCCTCTGACTTCAGGCACACATTTCTTCCACTATCCCTGATCAGCCCTCCCGTCCCTCTACCCCCACCTACTTTGTTCGTCATATATGTGAACAATGCCTTTGGGTCTCCCTAATCCTAACCGCTGAATCTTTGCCATACAGCCTTCCAGCTCTGCAAAGTCCATTCTTCAGTTCCTTCCTCGCCCGCTTGTATCCTTCTAAAGCCCTGTCTGATCATTGTCTCTTCAACCTTAAGTAAGCTTCCTTCTTCCGTTGACTAGATATTCCACACTTCCTGTCACCCAAGATTGTTTCAAACTATCAACAATTCGTTGTCTCAGTGGGACAAACGTGTCGAAAACTTTCAGCAGATGCTTCTGAAAGAACCTCCACATTTCTGTTGTGCATTTTCCTGAGAGCATCTGTTCCCAATCTAGGCGCTGAAGTTACTATCTAATTGCATTGTAACTTCCCCTCTCCAATTAAAAACTTTCCAATAATATCTGCTCCTATCCCTCTCAATTAGTATAGTAAAGGTCATGGCGTTGTGTTTACCATCACCAAAATACCCTACTGCTGAGAGGTTTGACGCCTGGCATGGTTCATTTACAAACACCAAATCCAATATGGCCTCCCCTGTCCTCGGCCTACCAACATATTGTATCAGGAACGCTTCCTGGAAACACCTGACCAAAAAAAACTCGATATAGATTGTTGCGTAAATAGAATGTGCTGTGATTGGAGTTGGTTGAGGTAGACGCAAAAGCAGCTTTGAGAAGAAGGATCAGAATATGGATGTGAAAGGCTTCCAGTGATATGGACCAAAATCGGGTAATTTAAACTAGCTGAGTGGGTATCATGATCAGCATAGACCAGTTCTGGCTGACGGGCCTATTTCCATTCTGAATAACTTAGTCTCTCATTCATAGTATTAATCGATGAACCTTCTCTGATCCAACTCTGACTCATTCAGATCCTCCTTTAAAATAAGAGACATGTTGGCATGAGTTAGACTGTAGAGGACAAATAGAGATTACTGTAATAAAATTCAAGAGCAGCTGTCATTTAATAACCATTATATCAAATGAACCTCATGCATCTGAAATGTTCGTATCACAACAAACTACAATCAACAGTCAAGGCCATCAAGTCATTCCAGAAATGCCTTGTGTCTGGAAGACGTTTAGGGACAGAGAGGTGCCGGACACTGACGAGTGATGGATCAAAACAATGACAGACTAAATGTTCTCAGACAGAGTGAAGTCTGATGAAACCTTCCTGAATCTTGGGAGTTTCCGCGAACTCACACTAATGCATCTACGACCAAACTAGTGTCCGCTTTTAAGACCCTGCTATGAAGACAGAGGATGATGAGACTTGGCAGATCACTGCTGCATCAGTTTACCGAGTAAAGCTTCCTTTGTGATTCTCCTCTCATTATTTTCCTCCCTCTGTGCCCCCTGCTAACGTACAGTGAGTGTGCACTGCGGACCATACGCAGCATTGTCTGGCAAGATGCTTGCTCGATACAAGAGAAAGCGGTTTGTGGAAGCATTTCCAACATATGCCTTTTTTTGTGCCTGTGCATTTTTTCTAGATATACATATCTGGGATAGAGAGTGGAGGGATGGGACAGAAAGACTGAGGGAGAGAGAAAGGGAGGGATAGAAAGATTGGTATCAGGAGAGGAACGATACTTTTATCCTGTTGGTGGAGAGGGTGGATGCTGTGTTGTGGAGACTCAGAGAGGTGGGAAAGGGCAACAAAGATCGCGACAAGGATGTGGAATATCTGGAACTGTTCCCACGAACATTATAGAGTGAGTAAACATGTACAGTTGCCCTGCAGTTTTGATATCAGCAAACAGCGTCATATCACTTATCTGATTTTGTTTTATCCTCTATAGCGAAGACAGCAGCAAAATACGTATTCACGTCGTTCACCATTGCCTTATCATCTGGCATCGACTTCATATTCTTGAACTTTAGAGTAGTGCCACTCTCATAACATGCATGTTTTTATTTTTAAAGTATCTGGACGCTTTCATCTTGTTGCCTATTTAAAGGTATCAAGTATGGTTCTAATACTACAATTCCCTGCTCCTAACTAGCCTTTTAGTTTTCAGAATTCTTCACGTTGCTGTAAATGATCACACCTGTCTCCCACCTTTGCAATATCCTCAAGTACAACATTTTCTCCATTTTATGCAGTTAACTACAGAAAACAATACCTCACTCTAAAACATCTCATTTCCGTTGCAACATACTTATGCTGAAGATTATGAGTTATCACCTTAAATGTCTGTCACCACTGTCTCTATTAATCTCCTTCCGAGCTGATCACACCATTCACTTCAGGTCGCTTAATTTTCAAGCAGATGCAATGATCGTTCTTTAAGATTAAAAAAAACTTACCTTAAATTACTTGTTCTTCCTTGAAAATTGAATGTGAAATTAGATGGTATTGTGATAGCTGCTGCTTTGGCGTGTCTTTGCTCTGTGATTGTTCAATGAATCTTCTCACATTACACAGTATCAATAAGATGATAAAAACGTAAATTGCTGTCTCGTTGCTCCAGAATAGGAGAAAGTGAGGACTGTAGATGCTGGGGATCAGAGCTTAAAAATGTGTTTCTGGAAAAGCACAGCAGGTCAGGGAGCATCAATGGAGCAGGATAATCTTCGTTTCGGGCATTAGCCCTTCTTCAGAAATCAGGAGGGTGTGCCAAGCAGGCTAAGATAAAAGGTAGGGATGAGGGGCTTGGGGGAGGGGCGTTGGGAATGTGACAGGTGGAAGGAGGTTATGGTGAGTGTGATAGGCCGGAGGGGGTGGTGGCGGTGGTCGGGAAGAAGATTGCCGGTCAAGAAGGCAGTGCAGAGTCTGAGGGTTGGGACTGAGAAAAGGTGGGGAGAGGGGACATGAGGAAGCTGGAGAAATCTGAATTCGCCCCTTGTGGTTGGAGACTTCCTAGGCGGTTGGAGAGTTCCATCAACCAACCCAACCGCCCCGTGGCTGAACACTTTAACTGCACCTCCCACTCCGCCAAGGACACGCAGGTCCTTGGCCTCCTCCATCGCCAGACATTGGCAACACGACGCCTGGAGGAAGCGCGCCTCATATTCTGCCTAGGAACCCTCCAACCACAAGGGATGAACGCAGATTTCTCCAGCTTCCTCATTTCCCCTCCCTCCACCTATTCTCAGTCCCAATCCTCGGACTCAGCACCGCCTTCTTGATCTGCAAACTTCTTCCCGACGTCTCCGCCCCGACCCCCTCTCCAGACTATCACCCTCACCTTAACCTCCTTCCACCTATCGCATTCCCAACGCACCTCCCCCAATCCCTCCTCCCTACCTTTTATCTTAGCCTGCTTGGCACACCCTCCTCATTCCTGAAGAAGGGCTCATGCCCGAAATGTAGAGTTTCCTGCTCCTCTGATGCTGCCTGACCTGCTGCGCTTTTCCTTGCTCCAGAATATGCAGCTTTAAGAAGTGTTCTCGAAAGTCATCAATAACTCTCATCCAGGCTACGACTGCCACCTGCTATTGCACTACCACAAACAATATTTCTTCACGTAAAACGCTGGTGGGAGGAGCGAGAGGAATCAATGCTTACCTCTAATAGTCCTCATGCGATATTTATGGAATTTAGTGCAGTATAGATTTGTTTATTTCCTTATGAAAGCTGCCCATGCTCAGATATAAAGTTACTATTTTCTTTTCTATGTACCGCTAATTGATGCAGTCCTAAGAATTTTTTTTTCTCTCTGGTTATCCCTGACATGTCCTGATTAACACATAATGTTTCTCTTCGGTTTTCTCTTTGATATTCACATTTGTGGGTCATCAGAATCTGTTCCAGGATAGAAGTCACCTGTAAAGGAGGGATGGGTTTCACTTGATTTGGAAAGTGGCTTATATACTGAGATTTGCTTGAGCGACACGAGAGGATTTAAATGAGTACACAGGATGGTTGTGGTCCCAGAGAGATAGTGAGAAAAGGGAAGAGTAGAAGGTTGGTCCATGAAGAGTAAAAAAGCAAATACAACAGTCAAGGCAGACAGGAGCAGAGCACAAGGTAGGACTGATAAATTAAACGTATGTATTTCAATTCAAGCGACCTTACAATTAAGGCAGATGAACCTCGGGCATGTTTGGAAACATGGGAATTGGATTTCAAAGCTATTATGTAGGACAGGACTGGCAGAGAAAAGTTACAGGGTATAAATTCTATAAGAAAGGTAGAAAGGGTGACAAGGGAGGGGAGAGTGGTGCTTTGGATGAGGGATAACATTTGGACTGCACTGAGGGAGGATATTCTGGAGATTGCAACCAGTGAAGTTATTTTGGTTGAACTGTGAAATAAGAAAGTGATGATCGCCTCATTGAGATGGCACTATATGTCCCCCAAGAATTAAAGAAGCAAACTTGTGAGGAGATCTCAGGTGTTTGTCAAAACAATATCGTGGTAATGGTAGGAGATTTTGTAAAATTTTCAAATACAGACTGGGACTGTCATGGTGATAACGGCTGAGGTGGAGAGGAAATACTTAAGTTTGTACAAGGAAATGGTATTATTCAGTCCGTTGATGTATCCATTCGAGAATGAGAAAAACTTGACTTCTGAAGAAATAAGGCTGTGCAAGTGACTGCGGTGTCAGGACGGAAGCACTTTACGTCCAGGGATCATAATTCTACTAGTTTTAAAATTATTATGGAAAGGGATCGTGTTATTGACCAGGCCAGACCTCCTCATAACATTTTACGAAGGTTTCCACGACCTTATCTTCTTTTGTTGTTTTAACCAGATGTAAGGTAGATATTCCACGAGTGGTTCAGCTGATCAAACCTCTTGGCTTGAAGTAAAATACAACTTATCCACGGAGAAAATAATGCAGAATTTCGAGAAACAACCTATCCAAACCCAATCGACTCAATCATGATTTAACAAAGCTGTTACAATCCTTGCAACATTCCATAACGATATTCAGTGGCAAAAGGTCAATTGAAACGCAAGTTCTTCCAGGAACTAAAGTACTAATTCAACAAAGAGCTCTCAATTTACTCAAATAGTAATCAAGGGATTATTCAGACGGGCGTTATTTGCTGAAGCAGGTAAAACCTTTTTCACAGCAGCTGCTTCTCTCGGCCCCAACTAATGATAAACTGGGGAAAAAAATACTGAACTGGTAGTGTTGGGGAAATTACTTAGTTTGAGACATCGAATCTTGATTCAAGAAGCTTTACTTTTCGTCAATTCACGGAGAGGCTGGCACGAACTTTACAATCTCGCAGCAAATTTACACAATGCTTCAAAAAAATTGCTTGTCTTAATTAATTTCATTCAGCACTCAAGTATAAATAAAATCTCATTGCAGCTATGCCCTTTGTTCCCGAATTTGCTCAAGACAGAGTGATGAACAAACTTAAGATACACTCTGTATTTCGTCAAAATATAATTTGACAAACTCAGTCTGGATCTCCAGCTTTGTTTTTCATCTACAGCTGCAAGCCTGAGAGCCAGGTCAGGTTTTACCTTTGTCAAGTATTACCTCATGCAGCAGTATGCCAAGTTCTTACTACTTCCACAATTCCCAGATAAAGTCTTAAATTTTGGATATCACTCAAAAACAATGATGCATATTTTGTGGTAAACGGCACGTACTCATACACAACTGTTCATTGCAGGGATCGCCATGATTCACGGTCTGATGGATGATCATTAATGTTGGAGTGGCAATGTGTTAGGAATAAACTGTGAACCGCGACAGCCAGTAGTTCTCCATGTACGACAAATTATAAGGAGTATGATAGTAAAGGTGACGATTCCAACGACTAAGGTGGTTCTCCAATGACCCAGCCGGTCCACGTCAAAGACCCAGATAGAAATCGAAAAGGGAGCGTAATCTCTTCCGGAGGCATTACATTTTAGACTTGTCTCTTCATGTAGGTACTACATTCCTGCCAAATGACAGCGCAACTGCGACCCTCCCTGGATAATACAAAATCCAAGGGCAATTAGTCCAAAAGTACCTCTGTTCTAACTTGACTAGCACAGAATAGATCTCAGTCGGGGTCTCAGTGGTATCATTGGCGATAGGTTCCAATATTGTTTTTAACTTGCTCAATTGTTGAGAATGTCGAGATTATCCAATAGAAGGGGATGACTTCCCAACCCAAGTGAGTAATCAGGAGAGGGATCTCTTGGGCTTCTCGAGCGAACAAAATTGATCCAAAACTGTGGTGCGAGGTAGTACATACCCCATATAATACGACCGTCTCTCATCTGAGGGAAGGTAAGTATAGGCCATAAGACTGCAAATAAGGTAGGTACAAGTGTGAAATTGGAATCCACACATCCATGACTTGAGACCCGGTTCTTTCCACTGGGAGTCTGATGTCTTATTAAGGACAGGAGAACAATTTAACGAAAAGCGAATTCATTTCATTGAATTTTGGATAGCTTCAATTCAGGGGGCAACAAAAGAACATTAACTAGATCTCATAGAAGTGTCAGTCGAGACCTATCTGTTTCCTGTGAAGCAAATTGTATCACTCACAATTTGCCATAGTTGGCTTCCAAATGATTGGAGAGAATAATGTCATATGGGTTATGGAACACTTTGCATCAGAGTGTGAGATGGGTTACCTTCACCCAGGAGCGCAAGAGATCCCTCACCAAATTCCTCACCTCTGTTAAACGCAACTTCACAGAGGGTCTTTACCCCAAAAGGTTCCTTTCCTTCCGGATACTGCAGGATGATCTCAAGTATTTGAAGAAAAAGGCGCCCATGAGGTGCCATATTACGCAAAGTAGAAGAACATCCTGGGTAAGAGGTCATAAACCTGGTAGGTTTTGACCAAATCTTGATGGAAGGAGCTAGCTTTCTCAATCGGTTGGTACCTTCATTGATCATGCTTCTCACCTCAGAGGTTCTCCAAGGCATTAGGACAGCTATATCACTGAACATCATTCGGGGAAATTGGGTGAAAGGAGCTGTATTACTTGAAGATTCATTTTCATCAGAGGCGATCGACAGTGTCCCAGATGTTATATCCCGATTAAGCAGCTTTGTGTGATTGTGAGGCTGCGTTGTAGTTTGGTTGGGTAGGATCAGGTGAGGCTGAAGGCAGGCCAGAAGTATGGACTGTTTCCTGATAATTTGATTTTGAACTGGTCAGAAATAGGGAACACACACTGAATCATCAACGCCACACTCAAAGGAATCCGATTCACTGGAGAAGAAGAAAAGGACAGCCAACTCCCATTCTTCGACGTGATGGTACAGAGAACACTGAACAGAGAATTCACCACAAAGATATACAGGAAAGGAACACACAGAGACCAAGTCCTCGACTACGAAAGCAACCACCCCAACACACACAAAAGAAGTTGAATGAAGACTCTGCTCAAAAGGGCCACAACACACTACAGAGCACCAGAACTGCAAATAGAGGAAGAAGAACACCTACACAATGTATTCGCCAAAAACGGATACCCTCGCAATTTCATCAACAGATGCCTAAGAGAAAGACAACGGAATGAGGACATGCCACATCCCAAAGGACGAGCCACTCTATCATATATCAAAAACATTTCTGAACTGACAGCCAGACTACTGCGACCACTAGGACTCATAACAGCACACAAACCAACAGGCACTCTCAGACCACAACTCACCAGGACGAAGGACCCGATACCCGGCATGAGTAAAACCAATGTAGAGTACACATTCCCATGCAAGGACTGCACAAAATATGATATAGGACAAACAGGAAGACAGCTAACTTAGATGACAAGCAACATGAGTTCGACTGGGACAACATTGCTATTATAGGACAAGGCATACAGAGAACAGCCAGGGAATTCCTCGAGACATGGCACTCATCCACAGATTCAATCAAGAAGCACATCGACATGGACCCAATATACTGGCCACTGCAGCGGACAGCTGGAACTGATAATCGGAAATGGCAGATACGAATCACTATAAATGCCAGAGAAAACATCGCAGAAAAGCTTCACAGGTGGCTCCCAAGCACTGAGGATGTCGCCTGGACAGGGGACGAAACGTCTGCAACACAAATTCCCAGCTCGGTGAACAGAAACACAACAACGAGCAACAGAGCTATAAATCTTCTCCCAGTCTTTGATTTGTTCTTTGGTCCGTCTTCTGGGTGTCTCATGGCGATGCACTGACTGCAGTCTTGATCTCTAAAATCTAAAAAGAGAGAGGAAAAAGAAACATAGCTGTGTCTGCGTGCATTAACATCCGAGAAGCAGTAACCAGTGTTTCTCTTCCGTCCTCACGACCGCAATGTATCCAACATATTTCGAATGGGCTACCAGTTCTTTGTCTCCCTCATTGCCCAGGCAATTTAGTCTTCTCTCTCCTCAAACTTTCGTTAGTAGTGGCTCAGCTGGAGACCCTGCGAAATGTCAGATGGACTCTGCACATCACCACCCTGAGTGGAGCACTAGGTCCAGTCCCCATTAAAGCTCGGGCAAACACATGCACTAGTTCCACTATTTCCTACTGGACTTTTTTGAGATCCCGTATTACTGTGGATCCCGGCTGAGTACGCCAGAATGTGAGGGAAAGTATTTGGTCTAAGACTTGGAATCTTGTTTCAAGAAGCTTTACTTTCCATGAACTCGCGCAGAGGCTGTCACAGAGTACACTCTCTCAGCATTCTCTCGAGTTGAACAGTCAATCTGTACTTATAAAATAAGAATTTAAAAAATGGTTTACTCTCCACACGATACAATAATTCACGGTAAAGATCAGCACAATGCTACTATCGCCTTTGTTCTTTGATGTTGCTCATGGACAGAAAAACTAACGAGCTCATGGGATTTAACAAATGAACCAATTGGCTGCGGAGTGGCTGATGGAATTTAACTTAGATGAATGTGAGGTGATACAGTTTGGAAAAACAAATAAATTAGAGCAGAAATTATACACTTAATGGTAAGGTCCCAGGTAGTGTCCCTGAACAAAGAGACCTTGGAGTGCAGGTTCATAGTTCCTTGAATGTAGAGTTGCAAGCATATAGGATAGTATAGAAGGCATTCGGTATGCTTTTCTTTATGGTCAGAGCATCATATATAGGTATTGGGAAGTCATGTTGCGGCTGGACCGAACATTGGGAAGGCCGTTTTTGGGATCTTTCATCCAATTCTCGTCTCTTTCTCTTCAGATGCGTTTTGTGAAATTTGAAACTATTCAGAAAAAAAATTGCAAGGATGCTGCTAGGGTGTGAGGATTTAAGATATTGGAATAGTTTGAATAGGCTGGGGCTGTTTTACCTGTTGCATGAGAGGCTGAGGACTGAGCTGATCGAGAAATAAAATCATAAGTGGCATGGAAATGGATAAACAGACATTGTCCTGTTCCTGGAGTGTTGGAGAACAGAATTGGAGGGCACAGATTTAGGCTGAGATGGGAGATATATAAAAGGGATCTAAGAGGCAACTCTTTCACGCAGCGGGTGTTGCTTGCATGGAATGACCTGCCAGAGGAAGTGGTGGGGCTGAATCAATTACAGCATTTAAACAGCATCTGGATGGGTAAATTAATAGGAAGTTTTTAGTGGGATATTTGCCAAGTGCTGGCAGATGGGACTGTATTGATTTTGGCTACATGGGTGACATGAATGAGTTTGACCGAAGGGTCTATTTCTTTGCTGTATGTATCGAAGAAGCACCCCACTAACGAGCGTATGGAACACTCCCTTTATTCTGTCAAATTATAATTCCACAACCTTAAACTCCAGTTGTACTTTTCCACAAAAGTGAGATTTTGAGAGCCAAATCTACCTTTTACCTTAGTCAAGCAGCCCGTCACACAGTAGTCGGAGTTCTTACTACTTTGGCATTATGACTTTTAGTCACACTTGGAAGGAAAACTTGTAAAAATTATGAGAATTTTTCGATTGACTTCGAGAGGAAGACATGGTGATAAAAGTGAAATTGCCAAAGCTCACGTCATCTTCCTGGGGTACTTCATTGGACACGGAAGAATGACGCCACGGAATGCAAAATATTCTGTGGAAATCAGGGAGTTTCCCAAAACATCGACATATAGCAGTACAATGTATACCGGGATTGAGTGGAATTTATTTGACCCAGTGAGTCTGCTCCACTCACTGAATTACGAAAGAATGGCAAGGCATTTCAGTGGACAGCGGACTTTCAGAAGGCATTTGACAGATTATAAAGCTGTGTTACCCACTGCCCCACTGTTAGTCATTAATTACGCAAAGCCAAACAAGGTGGCTGTCGATGCGAGCGATGTGAATGTTGTTGCTGGGCTCTTGCAAGAAGATGACGAGCAGATAGAAAACCTATCTGTAATTGTCCAGGAATTTGAACATTCATCAGCAGAAATATTCGACAGTTGAGAAGAAGACTTTGTGATTTGTGTTGGAGTGACAACATTTCAACGATTACGTTATCTGTAATGTGTCTGAAACAGCCATATACACCGTCGATAACCCATTGCATATTGTGGAGAATTTTAAAGACAGAAATTGAGGCAGTTAAGATGGAGCTTGCTGTTGTAGCCTTTCAGTTTGCAAATTGCACGTGGTGCAGGAAGAGAAAACGTGATTGCAGACGTATTATCTCGACGTGGATGAGAGATTGAGATGTTCCTTGGCAGGAATAAATAGTATGAAATAAAATGTTGGAGTACGTGTTTGCATAGTTAAAGTCCATGTAACATTTATGTATTGTCTTTTACGACAAATGTAAGTTAAGGCGTTTTAAAATGATGATTCGTTTATTTAAGGGGGCGGTGTAGTGATGCTGTTACTTTGACAACGTTATTCTGCCTTTGATTTTATTCTTGAGAGGGATCATAATTGCAGAGTTCCAATGTATCTGGTTTGTATGGGTTTTAGGGCGAATTTAATTAAAGCCACAAGAAAATGCCTCAGGCAAAAGATTTTCAAGTATTTTTTTTAAATAACGTGTGCAATGAAAGGGGAGTGGTCAGTTATTCCAGCTCAGTCTTTCTCTGGTCTTTTTGCTTTTAGCAATCTGGCTGTTTTGCAGACACTGGTCAAGTTTTACCTCTGAATCCAGAGAAACTGTTGGAAACAAAGACATTTCCAAAGTGATCCTCTCTTTGTCTGTCATCTCTCATATATGAATACGTGTATGGTTTGTGTTTTAAACAGAGGGTGTTCATGGGAAAGTTCCTCTTGTTTGGAAGAGTATCATTACGTTGTGTGACAGTGGTGGAGTTTTCAGATAAGTTATTTTGAATTCTGTTTCGTTTGTTTGCGTACAAATAAATTTGGTTTTGTTTAAAACTCAGTGGTACCGCGGCTGTCCTCCTCGTGCTTGCACTCTTCACCTACTTCAATCAAGTAGAAACGTTAGAGTCTGAGCTTCCTTCTTGAAATGCTTGGAGGCGACAAGGTCTAGTCCACATCATCGGGTAGGGGCCAAATAGTGGCAAACTTTTCGGATATCCAGTTTGGGTGGAAGGGTTGGACCGAGGGCTCTGTTTCTCTTCTGTCAATTGATATGAATCTCTGACACTCCATTAAGGTAATGTTAAGAGAGTTCGATACTGCATTTAACCGTTGCTGTACTTGACTTGGAAGCGTTTGATGCGGACCCTGCATATGAAATGAGGGACGAATAGTAGAGAAACAGAAAAACCGTTCAACACTATGTCTAACCGAATCTGGTAACTGTTCTGGCTATGCTCGATCCTTCACATGGTTAAAGGTGATGTGCACACTGTCAGGTAATGGAGAGATAACTATGCATTGTATCAAATCCGTGCAGTGCCAGTCCTGGTATAAGGTGCCGCTTCAAGGAATTGAATTTACAAGGGAGAAGAGAGAACATGTTGCAACATTTATCAGAGGGCAATTCAGATATTGTTATCTCACAGAGACACAGGGTTTTGGTTTCATACAATTCAGAATTGCAGACTATTTCACAAGGTCAAACCCGCCGATACATTTTTTTTTATTGAATCTAAGCCTGTTACTCATATTTAACCAGGATGTCCGTCATTCTGCTCGTCTTCATATCCTTCCAACAGAAAGACACATGTCAGAAATCGTAGAACATTTCCCCCAGGTCCCTCTCTAACCCGTGGTTCACTTTACAATGATTGGAAGTTGGAACACTCCGCCCTCTCATTGACCAAGCGATCACTGGATACTGACCAGGAGCAGGAACTCTGGCTGATTACCGCTCTTTCCCTTGCTCTCTATAATCCGGGTCACGAGATAATGATTGAAGGTAGGAACCGGGGATGATTTCCACCCTCTCTCACCCAAGGCCCTCTCGACAGTGATCAGGAAACATGGATGATTCTTCTCTCTCTTTCTCTCTGTCTAACTCTCTCTTTCACATACACTCTATTTCCAACCGAGGATTGACTCGTCAGCGGTAAGGTTCAGTCGGGAGATGTGAAGCATAGGTGAGCTGACAATGCTAACTGTAGCATAATAGGTGGATTAGTCATGTCTCTTGTCCCCTACTAAAGATTTTTTTATTTCTTTTCCAACTGTTTGTAGATTTTCACTACCGAACTATCCTTTCTCTAATTTCCCTCAAGTTTTTCCAAAAGTGTGGAATGGAGTTTTGGATTTGTGGTGCTGGAAAAGCACAGCAGTTCAGGCAGCATTCGATGAGCAGTAAAATCAACGTTCGGGCAAAAGCCCTTCATCAGGAATACAGGCAGAGTGCCTGAATGGTGGAGAAATAAATGAGAGGAGGGTGGGGGTGGAGGAAAGCAGCATCGAGTAGAATAGATGAGTGGGGGAGTGGATGAAGATGATAGGTCAGGGAGGAGGTTGGAGTGGATAGGTGAAAAATAAGATAGGCAGGTAGGACAAGTCATTGGGACAGTGCTGAGCTGGAAGCTTGGAACTGGGGTGAGGTGGGGAAAGAGGAAATGAGGTAACTGTTGAGGTCCACATTGATGCCCTGAGTTTGAAGTATATCGAGGCCGAAGATGAAACGTTCTTCCTTCTGGTGTCTTGTGGTGAGGAAGCTGCGGTGAAGGAGTCCCAGGACCTCCATGTCCTCGGCAGAGTGGGAGTGGGACTTGAAATGTTGGGCCACAAGGCAGTGTGTTTGATTGGTGTGGGTGTCTCAGAGGTGTTCCCTAAGCGCTCTCCTCGGAGGCGTGCAGACTCCCCAATGTAGAGGAGACCGTATCGGGAGCAATGGATACAAGAAATGATATTGGTGGATGTGCAGGTAAAACTTTGTTGGATGTGAAAGACACCTTTAGGGCCTTGGATGGCTGTTAGTGAGGCGGTATGGGCGCAGGCTTTGCAATTCCTGCGGTGGCAGTGGAAGGTGCCAGGACGGGAAGGTGGATTGTATGGGGCGTGGACCTAACTAGTAATCACGGAGGGAACGGTCTTTGCTGACGTCGGAAAGGGGTGGGGAGGGAAATATATCCCTGGTGGTAGAGTAAGAACACCTCATCTTCCGCCTCGAAACACTTCAACGCTAGGACATCAGTGTGGAATTCAACAGTATCATCATTTCTCCTTCCCCCACCTCAAACCATTTCCAAACTTCCAGCTCGGCACTCTCCCCATGACTTGTCCAACCTGCCCATCTTCTTTTCCACCTATCTACTCCACCCTCCTCACTAACCGATCACATTCATCCCCTCACCCACTCACCTATTGTACTCCATTGTTTTTTTTCTCCTCACCGCCACCCTCCTCTCATTTCTCTCTCCAAACTTCAGGCACTCTGCCTGTATTCCGGATGAAGGGCTTTTGCCCGAAACGTCGATTTTACTGCTCATCGGATGCTGCCTGAACTGCTATGCGTTTTCAGCAGCACTAATTCAGAATCTGGTTACCAGCATCTGCAGTAATTGTTTTTACCTCGACTAGGGTTTTATCTGATCGCTTCATAATCCTTGAAATTGTCATGACACATGTCAGATACCATGAGCAATTGTCACTCACGTTGTTTGATGTGCATCTTTCGAGCTTGACTAATACCAATGCTGGGGGCTGAAGCAGAAATTGAGGTATGTTATGGGGTAGTGTATATCTTCAGTAACCTCTCATTCCCTATCGATCAGATGATTAATTGTTTTAGCCCGTGCGTCCTTTGGCAACAGCCCCTCGAACTGTATCTCCACAACTTTCTGAACTAGCCCTGCCTGGTTTTTAAGACTTCCTCAACTTAAACTGTTAATTCTTTCCCGATGTGTTCAAAACTCTGCACGTTCTCATTCATATCTATATGTTCAATAAAAAAATGAATAGGATCTGTACAGCATTGACGCTTGTGACAGTGTCATCCTTTTGGTGTCGAGTGAGATTATGACATTCCCCACATTTGGTGGCCCTTGTGGCATCAAATGCTTTGTGCACCGCGTCATTGGTTAACATGTGATACATTTGTTTCAATCGAACGAGAAATGTTCTGGCATTTGAATGTTTTACGTTACCATTTGACATCTCACCTTTGTCAAGAAAGTGTGAAGCTGGAAAAACACTGTAGGTGAAACAGCATCCGAGTAGCAAGACATTCGACGTTTCAGGCAGAAGCTCTTCAGTAGGAATGTGAGGATGGAGAACTGGACAATTGGTAAATGGGAGGGCGTTTTGGAGCTAAGTTAAAGTATCTCGGAAGGCAATAGGAAGATGGAACTGGATGTGATGTCGACAGTTCGGAGCAAAGGTTGGATCGGATACATTGGAAGCAAGATGGATTATAGGCACAGTTCTACAGGGTAGTGCTGAGTTGGAGGGTTGGACCTCGAATTCAGTGAGGAGAGAGAGAGTGGGAAACAGAGAAATCGACGTAGATACCGTGCGTTAGGAGGATCTCTAGTCGGAAGGTGAGATGTTCTTCATCCAGACGTCGCGTGGCTGGTGTTTGGCTGTTAGCGAAGCTCATGACCAGGCCAATATCTCTCACATATATTTAATTGCACTATTCGATGAACTGGTTTCTGTTAGGATTTACTATTTCTAATTTGGTCTGGGTTCTTCAGAGGAAGAAGTATGTGGTGTGGGTGAGGCAAGTGAAAAGCACACCTACAATGATTGGACTGGTGCACCCACTTCCAAATAACCTCCACACAGCTATTTTTACCCTTTCATATTATACAGCCTGTTGCCCGTGTAGAGGGTTGCAATGCATGCTGAAGACGCATCCATCCGCTTTGCAACTTCTTTTTTGTACATGCATTTAGTAGGTCTGCCTGTAGACTGCAGATGCACGAAATCTCTACCAGGAGATAGCATGAACGAAGCGCTAAAGTACGTTCAGTCATTATTTTGGCCTTTCGCCTCTGGAAGGCATGCCGATCCTATGTATTGTGTGATCACAACGTCTCTGATATCCCTTCATTGCACCAATGTAATCCATGAAGGAACAGAATATTAAGGAGTTGAACGGGAAAATGCATCCTGTCACACAAAGAGTGAAAGGTGGACCCATTGCCTCTGAAAAGGCCATGTTGAGAAAACTAACAAGGTGGGACAGCATCCAGAGAGCGCGGGGAATTGTGTGATGGAACTGGGCAAGGGAGACCATAATCTTTGTTTTATATGGTATTTCAGCAGAACTAACAGAAGTTAGAAAAGTTTGTTTTCGCAATTGGAAAAGCTTTTGTTCCTCATACGTAGCAGGTCTGGATGAAGCGGTGGGAAGTTGCCTTCTTGAACGGCTGGATTCCATTTTGTGCAGTTAAATACACAGTGCTGTAACGGAAGGAGTTCCAGGATTTTCAAACATTGGCACCTTTTGGAACCAAATGTTTGTTTAAGCTAGGGTAGTGAGTGATTTCAACTGGTGGCTTTCATATTTATCTGCTGAGCTTTGCATTCCAGATAAGAGTTCTGCGTGTTCAATTATTGCTTTGTATGGAGTTTCTGCTGTATATCTTGTCTGTGGTATGTACTGCTACTATCGGTGGTGTAGACAGCGAATTTGTTGCTGTGATGCTGAGCAAGCTGCACTGCAAGTTTATTCTCCCTAAAGATTGAGCGCACATCTGCTCCACGTGGTTACACATTGCCTGTTTGGCAATTTTATTTTAGTTCAGATTGTTTACTTTCTTGCAGGCTTTTCGTTTAAAAATAACACAAAACTGTGGATAACCTCAGCTGGATGGAGAGAACAGACGCAGGGAAAGATCAGGAGTCATTCCTTGCCCATTAGAAAAGGAGTATTGTCGTGTCTCTACTCCTTCTTATCCTTTCAGTCCTTTCCTCACGTAGAGTCCTCGTTGCATTATTTGCTGCATCCAACCTTGTTTCTCAATTACTTGGATTTATTCATTAATTGAATTATTTTTATAACTGGATATTTAGCAGCACACTTTATCTGGTCTCTGAACTTTTTCTGTGTCACCACATAAATAAATGCATTTGTGCAGCAGCTTAAGTTCCGCAGCATAAATACAATTAGTTCAAAGAGACGATAACCAGCATAATCCAATGAATAACCAGCATTAAAGTAGTATAAAATACAGCCCAACCAGAGGAGTATGAAGCTGGCAGATATGGCAAAGAGTAAAATAACCGACTTCTTTCTGCTCTCTACCTCTGGATCGTTCTCTATTTTTCTCTGATTCCCCAATCCCTCACGGACCTGAATAGCCTGGACGATGTGTCTGACAGTCAGAACGTTGAGAAAAAGAATAAAAATGAATGGGAACATTGGTGTTAAAAATTGTTCAAAATATCTGAAACTTATCCACCGCCGGTCGTAATAATAACTGGACCAGACATGGCAGTACCATTTAATGCTGTTGATAATCGTTCCAGGTTTAAATCGAAAGTACGTGGGAATGTTTTTTAACGAAAAGAAAATACAGATGATTGCTAGGACCCTCAATGCAGTTTTCTTTGTGCAATACGTAGTTTTTATCTGATGAAAACAAATGGCGACAAATCGATCGAAAGAAAAGGCAACAGTGAACCAGACAGAACAATCAATGGTCAGGTGGATGAGGACATTGATAAGACTGCAAACCGGAGTGATGCTCAGGAAACACCGTGGATAATAAAATTGTTGAAATCGGATAAGTACAACATAAAAGACAATGAACAGGAGATCAGACATTCCCATGGCCAGCAGGTAGATCGTGCTGCATTTGGAAAGACCACACTTGCCCCGAGCTAAAATTACAATCACCACAAGACTAACTGTAAGAGAAAGGACAAGAAGAGATTTCATGTTACTGATGGAGCATTATTCATGCAGACTGTACGTAATGATGCAAAGATGATTGTTGTGCCCTGTAATATAAAGTTTAAAGGATCTGAAGCACATAACAGAAAACACATTCTAAATGGAACATTTGCACTTGTAAAAGACATATGGAAGAACGTGATCAGCGGATTGTTCATGAAAACATGATCATATATTCGTTTTTGGTGTCGGCATTTGTTGATTTCATATGCTTCATAGACTACACAGACTGGCTGGGGTTTCCCATTTGACCACAACATCCACCACCAAAGACACTTTGGATCAGTTAAGCAAAGAATGGGAGACACCCTACATACATATGGATTGCAAAATTTCAGCGTTTCGTTTTGAAGTCAACGCTTGTCAATGATCTGACTAAACGAAATTTTATCTTACTGTATATTGGCACAGATCTCTTCCTTACCTAATGCATCATACATGGTGCTAACCATTATGCAATCACAAGAAAATATGTTTAATTTGGAAATGATGGTGGAATGAAAGGCATTGCTGAGGCAGATACAGATTTGGCTGCCTAGTTTATGACTCTGAATAGTTTCTGCAGCGATGTTCGACAGTTGAGATGATTGCGTTCCAACAGCCAAAACATTTTCACCTGTGGTCAGGATGAAACCAGGTAGAATGAGATTGCCAGAACATCATCTCATTGAGTTCTTTTTTACCGAGGGCTGCCTTATTGTGAATCACTATTTGTGATTTGTCTGTGAAAGAATTGAATCTTTTTTCAGAGTAAAAATGTAACTGTAAAAATAGGCACAATTGATCGATAAGCAGGTCGCCAATTGTACTGTAAATGCAAGGCAAACAGTCCTAAGTGTGGCGCACGACAGATTTAACATGTAAATATTGGGTAGGTCAGAGGTCATCATAGAAAACACGACGAGCACGTTACAGAGTTTGAGCCCCAGAGAGTCGGAATGTTTGGCAGTATGACGCTTAAAGAAGAGAAATGCTTATAAATCAGTAAATTGATTTGTAAGCTGTGGAGTGGCATGGAGTATGGCAGATGGGTGGAGAATACACAGAGTTTTGTGATATAATTACGGAAATGATATTTCCAATAATGATGAAGACTGCAACTGAGTTTCATTAATTTGGAATGCTCATTCAGGGTTAGAACACTTCGTAAATGGAAGGGCTTAATTCGATTTGATGCTCTGAAAATCATTTATTAGATATCGCTGTAATATTGTAGCTACTGAATTTAGTTATTTGTGGAAATATACTTTCTTTCCTATTACTATTCGAGTTTTTATTTTTATATGTTGCCTTAAAACTGATTGATGCACAGTTCTCATCGAGAGCTCTTCTTCCTAATGAAGCCACACATTACAACGTGCACGGCAGTGATCTCTGAACAATGAACTTAGGCAGATTATGAATTGCTGATTTAACAATTGTTAGTCTTATTATAACCAGATACAGGAGGGAAGTCATGACAACATTTCAAATTATATATCCATACTTATTAATGTTCAGGTAAGACATTAGTGTTGCCATGGAGGACAACTTGTCCTAACCTTGATAGAAGATTAATCAGTATCAAAAACATTGCTTGAATCAACACAATATATCTTCATGGTATTTTGTTGAATGAACGTTATTGCTCTCGCAAAATATTGCATCTGTTTATCGTCAATGGGACAGTTCACTTTGTAAATTTAGCATCAAACATAATCAACCATTTGCGTATATTTTCCTAGTAGCAAACCATTATATATTTACAGACTGCATTGAGAACTTCATCATTGGACAGTACAGAAATGAGGAAGGTCATCCACTGTTCCATATTCTTATGGTCATAGTCACCTTTGCAGTCAGATATTATATGTCATTCTGTTCCCCACAAACATCTAAATTCGCAATCAGAGATACGTCTGCATGCTGAAGAACGCTGGCGTAAGTTATTTCGCTCCAGTAAATAATGCCCACTCAGCATAATTTTTCTTTGAGTGATGCTCCCAGTTACACCTTCACACTGTGGTTATTTGTTCCTCTTTGGTTAAGAAATGACTTTCGGTAAAATTCTATTTGAAGATGCTCACTGAATCACTCTGGCACTGGAATTGGGTGTCGACTTATTGACCCACATGCAATATAGATATGCAGTGGTTAGCACTGCTGCCTCACAGCGCCTGAGACCCGGGTTCAATTCCCGACTCAGGCGACTGGCTGTATGGAGTTTGCACGTTCTCCCCGTGTCTGCGTGGGTTTCCTCCAGGTGCTCCGGTTTCCTCCCACAGTCCAAAGATGTGCGGGTCAGGTGAATTGGCCATGCTAAATTGCCCGTAGTGTTAGGTAAGGGGTAAATGTAAGGGTGGGTTGCGATTCGGCGGGTCGGTGTTGTTGGGCTGAAGGGCCTGTTTCCACACTGTAAGTAATCTAATAGATCTATGGTAAATTATACTCTCAGCGAAACTTACAATTGGAGTCACAGGTCGTCTCCTCTCAGTGCTCCACACTTACGACAATTCTACATTTGCAGGTCTCCACAGAAAAACAAGAGTGCTGTGTCATAAGTTTATATTTGAGCAGTTACCCACACTCAATGCAATTCGACAATGGAATATCCTCCTACTATCATGTGGTCACTGGAGCCAGAGGATCCGGGCTGACGTTCGTCATCCTCGTTCAATGCAATTCCACAATCAATAAACCCATCAAACAGAGTCATTCCTGGATAACTAGATCATTTGGACACAACATTCCATTTGATCGCGGGATAATATAGAAAGCTGCAGATAAAAGGTTTTCTTCATTTCAGTTGAGAAGTTACACGACAGAGGTGGTTTGGAAATATTAACCGCAAACATTCATATCACACATGAAGAATTCATACCGCCCAAATCCAGTGCCCATTAAGTGAAGGGATAAACATAACCATTATGCATGTCAATGGATCAGCATTCAGACAGCATTCCATATCAGGGTGTAAGATGTTCTGGGAAAGGAAAGACCAAACTTCAAGACACGATTATACTCCAAGAGCCCATCGCTGAATGCTTTTGCCCCAGAACTCTCAATCGACTGTGTTCTACTAACCTCTGTCATTATGATAGCAATATGTGTTCTCTGAAAGTTACAAAAGTTTATTGGGTACGAAATAAAATTTATTTGACTAACATGAACCATTTTGGAATGAAAGAAGATAGGCCATTATTGCATCAAATTGCCGGATCCACTCCCGTGCTGTAACAAACCGTGTGCGAGATATATCCCAGCAAACAGTGTTGATGTGGAAACCCTGAAATTTGAATAAAACAGCAGGTCCCTGTATTCTTACTTCATTCTCAACATCAAGATAATCTCTACACTTCAATTGCCTCAAAGCATTCTGGGATTGCTCAGCACCTAAATTGAATCTTCAATAAATCACCTCATTTTAAACAGTGATTCGAAAAATATGAAACATTTCATCGAAGCAGAAGGAGCTGAACATGCTGAACTGCCCTGCGTGGGGTCAGTTCCGAGAATGACCACCGACAGCCAGCACAGGTTTAGTCATAAACAAGTTTCCATATTGTACACACAGCCGAGTAGTCATTCCCACTCAACTCTGCTTTCCAATCATTCAGAAAAGAAGGAACATAGAACATAGAAAAATACAGCGCAGTACAGGCCCTTCGGCCCTCGATGTTGCCCCGACCAAAGCCTACCCAACCTACACTAGCCCAATAACCTCCATATGCTGATCCAATGCCCTCTTAAATGACCATAAAGAGGGAGAGTCCACCACTGCTACTGGCAGGGCATTCCATGAACTCACAACCCGCTGAGTAACGAATCTACCCCTAACATCTGTCCCATACCTACCACCCCTTAATTTAAAGCTGTGTCCCCTAGTAACAGCTGACTCCATTAGCGGAAAAAGGTTCTCACTGTCAACCCTGTCTAAACCCCAAATCATCTTGTACACCTCTATCAAATCTCCCCTAAACCTTCTTTTCTCCAATGAGAACAGCCCCAAGTGCCTCAGCCTTTCCTCATACGATCTTCCTACCATGCCAGACAACATCCTGGTAAACTTCCTCTGCACTCGTACCAACGCGTCCACGTCCTTCCTATAGTATGGCGACCAAAACTGCACACAATACTCCAGATGAGGCCGCACCAGAGTCTGACACAACTGCAACATGACCTCAGGATTCCGGAACTCAATTCCTCTATCAATAAAGCCCAGTACACAATATGCCTTCTTCACAGCACTATTTATCTGGGTGGCAACTTTCAGAGATCTGTGTACATGGACACCAAGATCCCTCTGCTCATCCACACTACCAAGTATCCGACCATTTGCCCAGTAATCCATTTTCTTGTTACTCCTACCAAAGTGAATGACTTCACACTTAGCTACATTGAACTCCATTTGCCACCTTTCTGCCCAGCTCTGCAACTTATCTATATCCCACTGTAACCTGCCAGATCCTTCTTCGCTGTGCACAACTCCACCGACTTTTGCGTCACCCGCAAACTTGCTCACCCAGCTTTCAAGCCCCTCCTCTAGGTAATTTATAAAAATGACAAACAGCAATGGTCCCAAAACAGATCCTTGTGGAACACTGCTGGTAACTGCACTCCAAGATGAACCTATACCATCAACTACTACCCTCTGTCTTCTTCCAGCCAGCCAATTCCTAAACCAAACCTCTAATGCATCCTCAATGCCATACCTCTGTAGTTTTTGCAATAGCCTACCATGGGGTACCTTATCGAATGCCTTGCTAAAATCCATATACACCACATCTACTGCTTTACCCTCGTCCACTTCCTTGGTCACCTTCTCAAAGAACTCAATAAGGTTTGTGAGGCACGACCTGCCCTTCACAAAACCATGATGAATATCCTTGATCATGTTATTCCTATCCAGATGTTCATAAATCCTATCCCTTACAATTCTCTCTAAGACTTTGCCCACAACAGAAGTGAGACTCACTGGCCTATAGTTACTCGGGCTATTCCTACTCCCCTTCTTGAACAAGGGGACCACATTCGCTATCCTCCAGTCTTCTGGCACTATTCCCCTAGACAATGACGACATAAACATCAAGGCCAATGGCTTCGCTATCTCCTCCCTAGCTTCCCAGAGGATCCTAGGATAAATGCCATCAGGCCCAGGGGACTTCTCTATTTTCATCCTTTCCAGAATTCCCCAGATCTCTTCCCTACATACCACAAGGTCATCCATTCTAATCACTTGTGACTCAATATTCACATCAGCAACAGTGTCCTGTTCCTGAGTGAATACTGACGAAAAGTATTGATTTAGTGTCTCTCCAATCTCCTTCGCCTCCACACACAACTTCCCACTATTATCCTTGACTGGACCGATACCTACCCGAGTCATCCTTTTATTCCTGATATACCTATAGAAAGCCTATTAGGGTTTTCCCTAATCCTACCAACTAAGGACTTTTCATATCCTCTTCTCGCTGCTCTTAGCTCTCTCTTTAGATCCTTCCTGGCTACCTTATAACTCTCAATCACCCCAACTGAACCTTCACGCCTCATCTTTACATAGGCCGCCCTCGTCCCTTGCACATGGGATTCCAATTCCTTATTAAACCACGGCTCCCTCACAAGACCCTTTACTCCCTGCCTGACTGGTACATACTTATCAAGGACACCCAATAGCTGTTCCTTGAACAATCACCAGATATCATTTGCGTTCTTCCCTTGAAGCCTATTTTGCCAATCCACGCATCCTAAGTCATGCCTCACTACATCATAATTTCCCTGCCCCCAGCTATAACTCTTGCCCTGCAGTGCACACTTATTCCTCTCCATCACTAAAGTAAAAGTCACCGAGTTGTGGTCACTGTCCCCGAAGTGCTCACCTACCTCCAAGTCTGCCTGGTTCATTACCTAGAACCAAATCCAGTATAGCCTCACCTCTTGTTGGCCTGTCTGCATATTGTGTCAGGAAACCCTCCTGCACACATTGGACAAACACCGACCCATCTAACGAACTATAGCTTTCCCAGTCAATATCTGTGAAGTTAAAGTCCCCCATAACAACCACCCTGCTACTTTCACTCTTCTCCTGAATCATCCTCGCAATACTTTCCTCTACTTCTCTGCGACTATTAGGAGGCCTGTAGAAAACTCCTAACAGGGTGACCTCACCTTTCCTATTTCTAACCTCAGCCCAAACTACCTCAGATGGCAAGTCTTCCTCCATCGTCCTTTCCACCGCTGTGATATTATCCTTGGCAAGCAATGCCACACCTTCCCCTCTTTTACCCCCATCTCTGACCCTGCTAAAACATTTAAACACTGGAACCTGCAACAGCCATTCCTGTCCCTGTTCTACCCACGTCTCTGTAATCGCCACAACATCGAAATCCCAGGTACCAACCCACGCTGCAAGTTCACCTACCTTATTTCTTATACTTCTGGCATTGAAGTATACACACTTCAAGCCACCTTCCTGTTTACAGGCACCCTCCTTCGAGATCGATGCCTTATTCCTAACCTCCCTACACTCAAGGTCCTGTACCCTAAAGCTACAGTCCAGGTTCCCATGCCCCTGCAGAGTTAGTTTAAACCCTCCCAAAGAGCACTAGCAAACCTCCCCCCAAGGACACTGGTGCCCCTCAGGTTCAGGTGTAGACCATCCTGTTTATACAGGTCCCACCTTCCCCAGAAAGAACCCCAGTTGTCCAGAAACCGAAATCCCTCCCTCCTGCACCATCCCTGTAGCCACGCATTTAACTGTTCTCTCTCCCTATTCCTCGACACTCTATCACGTGGCACGGGTAACAAACCAGAGAAAACAACTCTGGTCGTTCTAGCTCTGAGCTTCCAACCTAGCTCCCTGAAATCCTGCCTTGCATCTTCACCCATCTTCCTACCTATGTCGTTGGTTCCAACGTGGACCACGAACTGGGGCTGCTGCCCCTCCCCCTTAAGGACCCGGAACACACGATCAGAGACATCACGTACCCTTGCACCCATGTGACGTTATTAAGAAGTAGATTGGCTTTAACTACATTTATATAGCAATGATATAGCAAAGCAATTATACTTGTTGGTGTGTGTATATATATATATATATATATATATATATATATATTTGTCTATGTGGTGTGAATCAAAATCACTGCTTGGACAGATACGTAGTATGAAAATCGCATTGATGCCCCACACCATGTGGCAAAGAGCGTCATTCAAAGCAGGGTCAACAAACGGGACATATGATTTTAGCGGTGCGCTGCTGATGGATTAGAAATCAATTAATGACCCTCATACGTTGTCCAATTCACCAAGCCCCTCAATTCTGAACATCAAAAAAGCAGCAGGGTTAAGTTTTACTCCGTTTTGCCAGATATTCTTGAGCCTTATTGGAACCCTTGGAGCAGTAAAATATCATGAAATATCTTGAAGTGTACTTCAGTCACCCCAAACCGACTTCTCTTCCATCAGGGAACATCTGTTGTACAACACAATCTCCAATGTTCTGAGTCCTCTGGATGGGGTATAATAGAAGGGGTTTCTCAAAATTGACGGAGACCTGCAGTCTAACGTATAACACGATGGTTTCACAATGAATTGGTCTAAATTATATTCAGGATGTTCATTTCCAAAATGTCAAAACCGGAAAAATAACAGCGATGATAATAAAAATAATAATAAATATAAACGTAAATTCAGATCCAAATACTAAGTAACAATCCCAATCAAATGCCCTTATATACCATTCATATAGACCAGTATCGTTTGGGGAACATCAAAATATAACACAACAAAGGGAAAGTTGAGAAATACCTTGTTTGACAAACCTGTTTCACCGCTGTTGGATTGCTGCTGCCACAAAATTCAAGATCTCATTATTTTTCATATTCGACTCCACCCTAAAGTACTGTGCATGTTTTTACAAATAGCACTACTCACATGGCTTTTGTGGAAACACAATCCAGAAATACACACCATATTTGGAACCCTGTGCTCAAAACCCCTCCCAGCAATCGTGGTCCACACACCCACTGATTGACGAAAACACACAAGATGTTCAAAGCCATCTGTGCTGACACTCACTTAGCACTCCGTAAATACCAACTCAAACCAAACATTGCCCACCTGGTATCTGCTCTCCCACTTGGAACAAGATACCTGAGAGAGATCCACCAACAAAATACCTTTGCATCAAGGAATTCTAAACACCTTACTCAGAGGTTACTAAGATGTCGGTCGTTACAATAACCATCTGACTGATAGCAGGGTTAGAACATAGAACATAGAAGGATACAGCGCAGTACAGGCCCTTCGGCCCTCGATGTTGCGCCGACCGAATCCTACCTAACCTATACTAGCCCAATAACTTCCAAATGCCTATCCAATGCCCGCTTAAATGACCATAAAGAAGGAGAGTTCACCACTGATACGGGCAGGGCATTCCATGAACTCACAACCCGCTGTGTGAAGAATCGACCCCTAACATCTGTCCTATACCTACCACCCCTTAATTTAAAGCTATGTCCCCTAGTAACACCTGACTCCATTAGCGGTAAAAGGTTCTTAGTATCTACCCTATCTAAACCCCTAATCATCTTATACACTTCTATCAGATCTCCCCTAAACCTTCTCTTCTCCAATGAGAACAGCCCCAAGTGCCTCAGCCTTTCCTCATAAGATTTTCCTACCATTCCAGGCAACATCCTGGTAAACCTCCTCTGCACTCGTTCTAAAGCTTCCACATCCTTCCTATAGTATGGCGACCAAAACTGCACACAATACTCCAGATGAGGCCGCACCAGAGTCTTATACAACTGCAACATGACCTCAGGACTCCGGAACTCAATTCCTCTGCCAATAAAGCCCAGTACACCATATGCCTTCCTCACAGCACTATTTACTTGGGTGGCAACTTTCAGAGATCTGTGTACATGGACACCAAGATCCCTCTGCTCATCCACACTACCAAGTAGCCTACCATTAGCCCAGTAATCCATCATCTTGTTATTCCTACCAAAGTGAACGACTTCGCACTTAGCTACATTGAATTCCATTTGCCACATTTCCGCCCAGCTCTGCAACTTATCTATATCCCGCTGTAACCTACCACTTCCTTCCTCACTATCCACAACTCCACCGACTTTTGTGTCATCCGCAAACTTGCTTACCCAGCTTTCAAGTCCTTCCTCTAGATCATTTATAAAGATAACAAAAAGCAATGGTCCCAAAACAGATCCTTGTGGTACACCGCTAGTAACTGCGCTCCAAGATGAACATAATCCATCAACTACTACCCTCTGTCTCCTTCCAGCCAGCCAATTCCTAATCCAAACCTCTAATGTATCCTCAATGCCATACCTCCGAAGTTTTAGCATTAGCCTACCATGGGGAACCTTATCGAACGCCTTACTAAAATCCATATACACAACATCTACTGCTTTACCCTCATCCACTTCCTTGGTCACCTTCTCAAAGAACTCAATAAGGTTTGTGAGGCACGACCTGCCCTTCACAAAACCATGCTGGCTATCCCTGATCACGTTATTCCTACCCAGATGTTCATAAATCTTATCCCTTACCATTCTCTCTAAGACTTTGCCCACCACTGAAGTCAGACTCTCTGGCCTATAGTTACTAGGGCTATCCCTACTCCCTTTCTTGAACAATGGGACCACATTCGCTATCCTCCAGTCCTCTGGTACTATTCCTGTTGACAACGATGACATAAAAATCCAGGCCAATGGCTCTGCTATCTCCTCCCTAGCTTCCCATAGGATCCTGGGGTAAATGCCATCAGGCCCAGGAGACCTATCTATATTCATCCTTTCCAATATTCCCAAAACCTCTTCCCTGCATATTTCCAGGGCATCCATTCTAATTATTTGTGATTCCATATTCACATCAGCAACAGTGTCCTGTTCCTGAGTGAATACTGATGAAAAGTACTGATTTAATGTCTCTCCAATCTCCTCCGCCTCCACACACAACTTCCCACTACTATCCTTGACTGGACCGATACCTACCCTAGTCATCCTTTTATTCTTGACATACCTATAGAAAGCCTTTGGGTTTTCCCTAATCCTACCAGCTAAAGACTTTTCATGTCCCCTTCTCGCTTTTCTTAGCTCCCTCTTTAGCTCCTTCCTGGCTACCTTATAACTCTCAATCGCCCCTACTGAACCTTCACGCCTCATCTTTACATATGCCGCCTTCTTCCCTTTCACAAGGGACTCCAATTCCTTACTAAACCACGGCTGCCTCACAAGGCCCTTTACACCATGCCTGACTGGTACATACCTATCGAGGACACGCAGTAGCTGCTCCTTGAACACTCCCCACATCTCATTAGTGTTCTTCTCTTGAAGCCTGTTTTTCCAATCCACACATCCTAAGTCATGCCTCACTGCATCATAATTTCCCTGCCCCCAGCTATAGCTCTTGCCCTGCGGCACACGATTATCCCTCTCCATCACTAAAGTAAAAGTCACCGAGTTGTGGTCACTGTCCCCGAAGTGCTCACCTACCTCCAAGTCCAACACCTGGCCTGGTTCATTACCTAGAACCAAATCCAATATAGCCTCCCCTCTTGTTGGCCTGTCGACATATTGTGTCAGGAAACCCTCCTGCACACATTGTACAAACACCGACCCATCTAATGAACTCGAGCTATAGCTCTCCCAGTCAATATCTGGGAAGTTAAAGTCCCCCATAACAACCACCCTGCTACCTTCACTCTTTTCCTGAATCATCCTCGCAATATTATCCTCTACTTCTCTAGGACTATTAGGAGGCCTGTAGAAAACACCTAACAGGGTGACCTCACCTTTCCTATTTCTAACCTCAGCCCAAACTACCTCAGATGGCACGTCCTCTTCCATCGTCCATTCCACTGCTGTGATACTGTCTTTGACAAGTAATGCCACGCCTCCCCCTTTTTTACCCCCATGTCTGATCCTACTAAAACATTTGAACCCTGGAACGTGCAACAGCCATTCTTGTCCCTGTTCTACCCACGTCTCTGTAATGGCCACAACATCGAAGTCCCACGGAGAGAGATCGATCTTCCTCAACACTCTTCGAGGAGAAAGTGAGGTCTGCAGATGCTGGAGATCAGAGCTGAAAATGTGTTGCTGAAAAAGCGCAGCAGGTCAGGCAGCATCCAAGAAACAGGAAATTCGACGTTTCGGGCATAAGCCCTTCATCAGGAATCATTCCTTGGATGCTGCCTTACCTGCTGCACTTCTCCAGCAACACATTTTCAGCAGCTTCCTCAATACTCTCTCGACCAGCCAGGGCCAGTGCTCATTCAAACTCCATCATTGTGGCCTCAGTGCCAACCCCTTTCTGCGCGGTATAGAGAAACAGGCAATGCGGCACATTACTGAGGAGCCTCCTAATCAATAAACTATTCACTTTAAAATCAGTATGTGGGGACATTGTCATCTGCCATCGGTATTTGCCATGCTGAATGGAAATGAAATAACTATTAATGATAGAGTGGAAATAAGTATGATTTAATGCAGAGATTTGTAAAACTGAATTGTTTCAAGACTTACCAGGAATACCAAAAATTGCAAAGATGGTATAGTACAGCTTTTCGATCATTATCCTTGGAACATACATTTTGCTGTTTGTGAAATAGCCTCTGGTGAACTGCTGCTGACAATCTGTCTGAATTGGAGAATTGCCTGGCGCTGACACATTTCAAAAGATATTATTTTATATCATGTGGTGCCCCACTGGGAAACATTGCATTTTTATCCAACATTTTTAACAAACAGTTTATGACAGCAAGTTTATTTTAAATTTGTGATGTCATTGAGATTTAAGACTGTAATTGAAATACCCCATAGACTAGATTAATCTTGGCCTGTTAGATCTCAAATATTAATGTATATCTTCTGCAAACTGCAATGCTTGTATAAAATCATATACAGTTCGTCCCATCAATACCAAAATATTTTTCGATATTCTTTTCAGTGACGACATTCCTTTTGATCAGGCTTTACAGTCATTCAATAGTTCATGCGGTGGACGTTTCTAAGAGCTGTTCTACTGCATATTGTTGTTGTTAATCCTTGTTAATCCAATTTTACGACACATTTGGGAAATTCCATCTGTGAATGAACACTCTCAATCAGAACCTGGAGCTGATAGAAACCACAACAGCTGGAACGTGTACTAAGTGATATAGTTCGCAAAACAATTGCAAAACCTAAACAGAAAAGAATTTAGACCATTGACATTAGAATCCAGAATGACAGAATGATACATAACACAAGTGACCCTTCGACCCGTCGTGATCATTCCACCAAAATAAATCTAAATCTACATTAAATCCATTTTCCACCACTTGGCCTATAGACTTGCATGTTATGACATTACAAACGCTCATTCAAGTAATTTTAAAAGTGTGTATGTTTTCCCATCTCAAACACCCTCCCAGACAGTGCTTTTCAGGTAATACCATCCTCTGGACGAAACTGATTTCCCTCATGCCCACTCTAAACTTTGTGCCTTTAGCTTAAAATTATGCAACCTTGTTCCTGACACTTGGACTGAGAGCAGCAACTGCTTCGGATTCACACTGTCCATGCCCCTTATAACTAAAATACCTGCTCTAGATAAGTCACTACGAACTTATCCATCCTCCCTCTGCACAGCTAACTTGTTGTAAACTGTGCACCATTCTGGTGAATCTCCTTTGCACTTCCTCCAGTACAATCACACCCTTGTTATAGTGCAGTGTCCGGAACGACACAAAACACTCCAACTGTGGATTAAACAATGTTCTGCACAGCTTCAACCTGCCCTCTTCTTTTATACTTCTCCTACATTTCTGATGAAGGTATTGTGCCCGCAAAGTCGAATTCCAGTTCCTCGGAATCCGTCTGCTCTGCTGTGCTCTCCCAGCGCCACACTGTTTGACTCTGATTGCCAGCCTCTGCAGTCCTCACTTTCTCCTTATAATCTATGCATCACCTCAAAAAGGCGAGTGTCCTATACGCATTCTAACTTACCCAAGTATCCTGTAACTCCACCTGCAGGGATGTGTCAGCAGCACCTCAAGTCCTTTCGGATCCTCTGATCTTCCTAATGTTGGACTATTCATTGAGTACACAGTTTTCTGGTGACTGCGTTTCTTTTAAAGTGCATCATCTACCATTTCAGAAGGATTACATTACATCAACCACTCATCTGCCCATCTGACCAATCTTCCTATTTCTATCTGTCACCTAAGCATATATACCTTCCTGACAACGACCCAAACAATGCTAGTATCATCAAAAATCGTATTTCTTATTTCCACTCTCATCGAGTGAATCTCCTCATTGCCCAGCCACCCCGACTCTGTAAAACACACACACATTCTCAGTCCCCTATGTGCGAACTTGTCAAAGGCTTTGCTCAATTCCTATGAACTAATTCAAATGCCAAACCCTTACCTACACATCTGGCCACGTCATCGAAAGACTTCAACAGGTTTATGAGGAATGACCCCTTCGACGAAACCGTCCTGACCATCCATGCTGTAAACATTCCGTTCTAAATGGATATTAATTTTATCCTTTGTTTTTTTTTCAATCGTGTCCTGAACACTCATGTGAAACTCAGTAGCCTGTTATTCCTGTTCGATCTCCACCTCCCTTCTTGAAAAATGGAAACACACCAGCTGTCCTCCAGTCCTCTGGCACCCATACCTACACCCTCCCCACCCCACCCCACCCCACCGTGGGTGAGGAGGAATTGAATGTTTTAGTCAGGGTCCCTGTATTTTTTTCCGTTGTTTCCTTAGTTATATATCCGATGCATATCAGAATTTTTTCACATTTAAGGTCTCCAAAATCTACAATATCTGCTCGCATCATATAAATGGTGAGAGATTGAGCGAGTTTCTTTTTTTAAACTCTGTCACTTCCCATTCGTTTTCCAACCATACAAAGGGAGGACAAAATGTGTTCTGAGAACCTTGATTTCCGAATTCTTTTTCTTTTTAATAAACACATTGCAAAGTCCTTTCAGTCGAAGTAAAAGCCGATTTTCGAACAACAGAATTGTACAATGTGGAAGCAGGATTTTTGTATGAACCATTCCACACCGACTCACTGTACAGCATCCCACCTGACCCAACACTTACCCTATATTTGTAACCTTTCATTTCACTTGTAAAATCCAGCTATCCCACATATCGCTGAACACTATGGGCAGTTTAGAACGTTTCGTCCATTCAATCTGCACTTCCCTGGATTCTGGGAGAAAACTGGATCACCCAAAACCCAGACAGAGACTTCGGGAACATGCAAAATCCACACAAACAGTCACAGAGGGTGAAAATAAACCTGGTCCCTGGTGCTGTGAGGCAGCAGTGCTAACCACTAAGCCACAGTATACAACACTCATGCACACATAATCCAGAAGAAAGATTTAGGTGTTTTACGGACTCTCTCTCTCTCTCTCTCTCTCTCTCTCTCTCACACACACACACACACACACACACACACACACACACACACACACACACACGTACAACACATGAAATGTATTTTGGTGTTCTTCATTTACGACTTAACACCTTCCTTTGCATGGGGAAACAATTCCTCTGATCATCAACAGTTGCTTCTTACTCACTGAGCAAATACACTAAGCCATCTTGATTTTCTCTTAATTGTTCGCAGTCAACTGTAATGTCATTGTCAAGGTAGTAATTCGCTAAATAATAATAGAACTTAAGTCTTTCTTCAGTAATTGGCACAAAACTTTCAAGTTGGTCTCAAATTCAGGCAGGAAGCCAGCTTTAAATCCGTTCATTTTATGACTGTTAATAATGACATAAAGCTATGGTGAATTGAAGTAACAACCCATTGAATTCATAAATGTCGTTTAGGGAAAGAAAACTGCTGTCCTCAGTCAAATTGGGCTGCATGTGCCTCCATGCCCACAGAAATTGATGTTATTTTCGGAGGTTAGTCTTATAAGCTCAACACCCGCACTGCATGAGTTCCTCAGGATTGTCCTTGACCTAACTGTCTTTTGTGACTGTAAAACTCACCTCTTGTCAATTAGAAGTGCCATAAGTTAGACTGTTTGCGAATAATTGCACAATCTTCAGCAATATTCCGAGATACAGCAGCAGTCCATGCCGCAGTGAAGCAAAACCTCAGTAACATCCCAGGCTGTGCTTATCAGTGCCAATTAAAATGCTTACCACATAAATGGCAAACAATTAGCACCTCGAATACGAGATCATGACAGTTCCACCTCTTGACATTCAGAAGCTTGGCTGTTTGTGAAGCACTGTGATCAAAAACATGGAGTTACTATTGAATAGAAAATGAATTGGACTCACAGATTGAATACTGTGGCTCCAAGAGAAAGTCAGAGGGAACGAACACTGCCATGGGTAATGCATTACATAACTCCGAAAGCCTCTCCACCATCTACTGAGCAAGGCACGCATCAATTTTATTGGTACCATATTTGCTAAAATACCTGCATATATGCAGTCTATCCACCACCGATGTCCAGTGAGAGCATTATGCGTGACTGACAATACACATTGCAGAAATTCGCTGATGTTCGTTCAACAGCATCTTCCAAATAACGACTGTCATATTTCCAAAGACAAAGGCAATAGATTCATGGGAACACCTCGACCTGTATGTTTCCTACCAAGCCACTCACCATCCTGACGTTAATATATCTTCCTTCAAAGAATTTGCCATCACCACAATGGACAATAAAACTGCTCTCTTAATAGTGAGAAGCGACTGGTTGTGCGTTTAACCTGAGGGTTACCATGTCCCAGGTGAGTGGAGAGGGTGAGAATTTAGTAACTGCATGGTGATATCAGCCAGCGTGGGAAGGGACCCACACTGTTGCTGCCAGTCTACAATGCTGCAGGAGTTCAGTTAGTAGAGTTGGTTTGACGTCTTCTGTGAGAGATAGAAAGGTGAGGTAATTCTCTGTTCAATATCACTGCCAGTTATCTCACTGTCTGACAGAACAGCCCTCCGTATCCAAGACGGGTCCTTAGTTCTCCCATTGTCAAAATCCTGGACATTCCCTCTCTCCTGTCCCCTTCACACCTTCGATTCTTTTTTCCTACACGTTCGCGACTGTAGTGGCACAGGAAAGCAGCTACAACAGCATACTGAAGGAAAATAAATTTTGGTCCATCCATTAAACACCAAACCCGCTGAATTAATTAATAAAAATATGCCTGAACAAACGATTTTGACAGATATGTTTATGACTACCAGAAAATTCAGATAGATGTACAAGTAAAATCGTTGGATATGTAAACGTTTGGCAGAATTTTTCGGGTGGACAGCAAGTAAGCGAATATGCGTGAGAGTGTAAGAGCGATAGTGCGACAGAGAAATGGCATGTCAATTGCTGAACTCAGTTCAATGTCATTTTGACTATGATGAAATACATTGAGCAAAGACCACTGCTGGCTGAATTTTCTTTGAACGATTTCGACACTTTGAAGCATTTTCAGTCATGACTGTCCGAAAGTTGTTAGTACGTGTCACATGTCAGCATGTTCCTGCTTCTAATAGCAGAAGTAGCTTCTTATAATCCTAAATAATCATCTGATGTTTGCGCAATCCTTGTGTCTCAGATGAAAATATCGTTCTCGTGATCCAAGTTTGGTCACTGTTTGTGCTCGAGAGTAATAAAACATAGTGTCCATGCCAAATTGCTTACTGTTATTGAAATGGTGATATCAGTAATGAACATTTACACTGCAGTTGGATTAGAAAAGTATTGTTATTTATGTTGGGTGACACAATTATCGGGAGAGAAGAGTAAATTTTCCAGTGAGGAGTTTTACATTCAAACCGACATTGAATGATTACTGTTAGTGTAAGGATATGATGACTGAGTGGTAAGCACTGCCGCCTCACATGACAGGTCCTCAGTATCGGTTTCACCATCGCGCAATTGTCTGTGTGGAGTTTTCACATTCTCCCCGTGTCTGTACGTGTTTCTTTCAGGTGCACCGGTTTCCTCTAACAATCCAAAGATGTACAGATGGGGTGCTATAGTCAGGGATAAATTCGGGGACTGGGTCTGGTCGTGTTCCCCTTCAGACGTTTGGTGTGGAAGTCTTGGGGAATACCAGGCCAGTTTCTACATTGTAAGAATTCTATGGTTTTATGAAAGAGATAGGAAACGAAACTTTGGTCAATAGCTGATTCAAGTCAACATGTCTGAGAAGACTTCCCATCGCTCGTACTTTGGAGATAGGTTCGCTGGCAATACTTCAAAATCTCACTTTCCAACTGTAAGTATTGTCTTACTGAGTTCTGTAATGACTGTGTCAACACTTTCTTTCAATGTGAAGTATATAAAACAAACCAATAATACTTATTAAGAGACTATTAATAATGGAACGATTTAGTTAAGACAAATGGCTCCCTTGGAGATTTGATGATCGAATTAGAACCAGAATTAGGCTGTATTGTCAGGCACCCTGAAGAATAAGAATACGTGAGAAAAGTAAACAGTGTACAATGCCCCCGTTCTCTGGTACCAAGTTGGTTAGAAAACAAGAATTTTTTTTAAAAAAAGCAACATTACAATAACATAGCCAAAGAGAGGGCGAGGGGGTGGGGGAGTGGTGGGGACACATCCGGACATTAAAGTTTAAATCTTTTCTCCATAAGCGTGTTTGCAACCACCAAAATAGGTAGATGGACCTAACCATGGCCTGGACTATTGGTCAGCCTACGATTCTGCATTTAATAGGGAGGCCGTTACTGTCAGAGGTTGCAACGACAAGGAACGTTGTACAGGCAGGAAGATGAGGCAGTGAGAGGTAGATTTACGGCGAGTGTAGGAGATAACAGTAACATTGAAGGGTGTAGAGGCCGTAGGAACTTCTAGCGATGACTGGCGTGGCGAGAATGAGAGGAGTTTGCAGAGATAGAGAGGGCAGGAGCATCTGAAGGAGATGACAGCGATAGGCAGTTGTGTGTCAGCTGGAGGGGTTTTTAGAGATGTCGACGTTTGTAGGTGTTGGCGGAAGTTCCATAGATGGACATTTCTGCTGCATACAATTACTCAATAAGGGAGTCTCTTGGGTTGGAGGATGTGAGAGAGAGTGTAAGAGAAGGTGTGTATGGACTTGAGCAGATGATGAAAAAACGAAGCGTTGTGGGGATAGAGTATATCACTGAGATAGAGAATGATATAGGTTGTGGAGCTGTTTCCCTATATATGGATGAATGTAGCTGCTGGAGATCATTCCTGAGATAAGGAAAAATATCAGGGATTTTGTAGTTTCCAGAGACAGAGATAGATGTAAATGCTGGAAGAATTCACGGAAATAGGGAAGGATGTAAGTGTTCTCGGAGGTAACAGAGATCAGCTGGGTGTCTATGTTCGCAAGTGTTACAGAGATCAGGTGTCGATATGGGCCTGACTGATTTAATTTGATTTACTGTAACCAGGTGAACCTAAGTACAGTGAAAAGCTTTGTTTGCGAACAGCATTTGGTGGATCATAATAATCAAGAGCATACACATCATAGGCTGCTTCGATTAAGTAAGGCACAATGTTTTCATTGCAGAAGCGATGCATGAAGCAAAATCAGTATTAAAAAGATAAGCACAAATTGAAGTTCGTGAGTCCATCCAACATTCTAATAACGGCAGGGAAAAGGTGCTCTTTAAACTGATGATGTCTGATCATGCTTCTGCATCTTCCTGTTGATGGAAAATATTGCAGGAGAATATTACCGATGTTGGAGGGGACATGATTTTGTTTGCAGTCGTTCAACTTTTAATGAGTTGTATAAATGGAATCCATGAGTGAAGACTTGGCTTTCGTGGTAACCTTGGCTCTGCACACAACCTTCTGTTGTTTCTGACAGTCTTGGACTGAACAGTTGCCGGCCGAAGCCGTTATGCGCCATGATACTGTGCTTTCCATGGTGCATATGTAAAAGATTTTGTGATTCTTATGGACATGGCGAACTTCCTAAGCTGCCTGAAGAAGAAGTGGTGTAGTTGTGCCTTCTTAGTCATTGCATCTATATAAGCCATCCAGGACAGGATATCGGTTATCGTCGGTCTGAGGAACTTGTTGCTCTCAACCCTCTCATCCTCCTCTCCTTTGATATTGATGACGTCACAGATAAATGAAGGTGTGCAGTTTTTACAGAGATAGGGATGTATGTAATGGTTAGTGAGATTCATGAAAGGGAAACGTGTACGGGCTGGTTGAGTTCAGAAAGAGGGTGCAATTTATAGGCATTGGAGAACGTGACAGACAAACGGACGCAGCTAAGTGTTGAAGGAGGTGGCAGAGACAAGGGTACATGTTAGGCTGGAGGTTGTTACAAATATAAGGAAGCATGCAGATGCTGGAGAAATGTACAGTCGTACAGAGTTGTAGTAATTGTGGTTTGCAGAGATATGGAGGTGTGTAGGGGCTGGATATGGTTACCGAGATATGCAGGCTTGTAGCTAGTGTCAAAGGTCATGGGTTAGTAGTGGACTGGTGAAGGGGCTGGAGAACCTTACAGACCTATGCAAGGGTGTAGCTCGTTTTGGAGATCATAGACGTGGGATGTCAGAGGTATCAGGGCTGGACAAGGGTACAGAGGTATTGGGGGTATGGCTGGTGTCAGTGGGCATGGAGATTGGATCGTAGGGGTGTAGGGTCTGGAGAAGGTTACAGAGAAATGAAGAGGTGTAGTTAGTGTTAGAGGTCATAGACGTTGGACGGCATGGGTGTAGGGACTGGAGAAGGATGCACAAGTATGGAGTTTTGTACCTGGTGCCAGAGGTCATGGAGCGTAAAGGGAAGGCTTGTAGGGTTGTAGAAGGTTATAGAGCCATGGAGAAGTACAGCTGGTGTTCCACGTCATATTTGTGGGAGCTGAAGAGTTTGGGGTCTGGAGAGATTTAATGGGATTTGGAGGGCTGTAGCAGGTGTCAGTGGTCATGGGGATAGGATAAGAGGGATGTAGGGGTTGGAAAAGTTTCCAAATATATGCAGAGGTGTAGCTGGATTCAACGGTGAGCAAGTGACAGGGGAGTGGCGTCTGGGATGCAGAAGTTACAGGAATATGTTGGGGTGCAGATGGTGTCCGAGGTCGTGTTTGTGGAAAGGGAGGGTGAAACGGCTGGAGATGGTTAAAGAGATATGGAAAGGTGTAGCTGGTGTCAGAGATCACACGGTTAAGAGAGTAGTGGTGCAGGCCATGAGAGGGTTCCAGTGATGTGAAGAGGTGTAGCTGGTGTCAGAGTTGAAGGAGGTGGGGGTAGGATTGTAGGAGCTGGAGAAGGTTACACAGATATAGAGGGGTACAGCTAGTTTGAGAGATCATAGAGATGTGAGGGAAGAGATGGAGGTGTTCGAGAAGGTTGCAGAAATATGGAGGGGTGTAGTTCGTTTCAAAGTTCATAGTGGTGGGAGCAGAGCTGGGGTAGGGGCAGGAGAAGCTTACAGAGATATGGAGTAGCGTAGATGGGGTCAGAGGTCATGGAGGAAGGAAGTGAGCGTGGGAGAGGCTGGTGAAGGTTATACAGATATGGAGGCATGTAGCTGCTGTCAGAGGTCATCAGGTGGGAGGGCAGTAGTTTAGGGACTGGAGAAGGTTACAGAGGAGTCGATGGGGTGCAGCTGGTATCAGAGATCATGGAGTTAGGAGGGTAGGGCAGAAATCTGGAGAGGGCAATAAAGTTATGAAGATGTGCAGCTGGTGTGAGACGTCATAGAGTTTGGTGGAGTTGGGTGTCGTGGCTGGACAGTGTTTCAGCGATATGGGGGGGTAGACGGGTTAAGGGGTCATCGAAGTGAGGGTTAGGGGTGTAGGAGCCGGAGAAGGTTACAGATATATGGAGAGGTATAGAGATCATAGAGGCTGGAGTTGTGGGGTGGAGGGGATGGAGAAGTTTGAAGAGATGTGGAGGGGTGCAGCTGGTATCAGAGATCATAGAGGTGTGAGAGAGGGCAAGACGATCTGTCAAGGGTTACAGAGATATGAAGAGGTGTGGCTGGTGTTAGAGGTCATAGAGGTGCGAGTGGAGGGGTGTTGGGTCTTGAGCGGGTTGCAGAGATATTAAGGGGTTAAAATGGTATCAGAGGACATGGAATTAGGAGGGCGGGGTTGAGGGCCTGGTGAAGATCACAGAGATATGCAGAGATACAGCTGGAGTTGAAGGTCATAGAGTTGGTAGTGGAGTGATGGAGTGGCTAGAGACGGTTACTGATATATGGAGGGGTGTAGCTGATGTCAAATGTCATAGAGGTGAGGCAGGTCTAGGAGCTGTCGAATGTTACAGAGATATGGAACGGTAAAGCCGGTGGGTGAGCAATCAAATAGGTGGGGGGACGGGTATATGGGCTGGAAAGGGTTAAGTAGATAAGGAGGTGTTTAGCTGGGGTCAGATGTCGTAGAGGTGTGAGTGACAGGTTAGTAGGCTGTTTTGATCTGGACTAATTTGCAGATTAATCCAGAAACTCAATTAACGCTCAGACTCGATTCTCACCACGGCAGATTGCAGAATCTTTCATAGAGAAATTCTTGGAATTAAGAATACACTGATCACTGTGAAACCATTGTCGGTTGCCAGAAATATCCAACTGGCTCACAGATTTCCGTCAGAGATGGGAATCTGCCATTTTCACCAGGTCTGCCTACATTTGAATCCAGTCTCAACGCAAGTTGGTAGACACTTAACTGCCCTCTGAACGAGCAAGGCAGTGAGTTCTATAAATTGCTACAATGTCTCAAAAAGCAAATGAAATGACACTGATAGCTGAGGAAACAGAAAGGACTAAGCCAGAAAAGACAAACAAGAAACAGACCTGTTGAACCTGCAATGTCTTCCTAGCGTTTATAACAACGTTCAGAAAGTGGCCTCACTGAGCAGTCAAGCAGCTCTCTCCTTATGTGCCCCCAACCTCCTCTCACTGTATTTCTTTCTGTCTTTAGCGTTCGTTCCTCGTCCTCTACCTCTGTGCTAGCATATCCTACTATATCTGTCTCCTATTCTGAGTACTTGACTTTACCTCTTATTTCTGTCTATTTCTATCTATTTTGCATTCTGTCTGCCCAAAATAATTATGCACTGCCTCACATTTGTGCTTCCACATTCTTGCATAGCCTCAATACGTTTTGTATTTTTTTTCTCTTCACCAAACACATCACTTCACAGGGCTCCAGAGAGAGTTGCATTTGCCTCTTCTCTATATGAGTGAACATTGCACAGAATGATCGAACTATTATAGTGTGGAATCATGCCATTCTAAATACTGAACCACACCGACCATCCGAAGAGCAACCCACCCAATCCACGTAACCCTGCGTTTACCATGATTAATTCACCTTGCCTGTAATTCCCAAGACCTATGGTTTATCTAGCATGGCCAATCCACCTAGCATGGACAACTTTTAACTGTAGCAGAAAACCGCAGCAACCGGACAAAACCAACGCATACACGAGAGGAATGTACAAATTCTCCACATAAAGTTGCCCAAGCTTGAAATTGATCCTCGCTATCAGAGATCTGGTTAATTTTTGTGCCATGTGTTCATTGCATCAGTGGTGATAACAGGAAAAAAACAGGAGCCAATATTAACCTCTGAGAAAACGCTTTGGACACAAATTTCCAAACACAAAACTTCCTTCACCAAATATCTTCTGCCTCAGCCTTTATTTTCGAGGCAACCTGTAACTTTGCGTTTTCTCAGATGAGTTTTTAATTTCGAGTTCAGAGGAATGGTCTTTCGACCCGAATGGATAGCATTGATTTCTCTCCACAGGTGGTGCCAGAACTTCCGAGATTTAACAGCAATTTCCGTTTTGTTTGAGATGTATAACTATGATTGCCTGTTCCCTTCCCAAAAAAATCACTTCACAATTCTCCAAATTGAGTTCAGTTTGTCACTTCTGCAGGTTTTTTGTCGGTTTTTACCCACCCAGAGAACCGTGGCACACAATCAGTGAGCTTTGCCGACATGCAATGGCTAACTGAACGATTGAGAATGCTCTGCCTTTCGTCTGCACTACCGCACAGCATTTTAGGGAGGCGTGACACGTTATTGTTAGCTGTATCAACAAATCAGACCAAGCCTACACATGACTGATAGCTATGTGCACAAATCCAATAATCACGTCGCAACACACTTTGGCTCACATCCTTTCAGGCAATCAGAGCAGTCAAAATATGACATCGGCATTTGCAATCAATCAGATTGGAAGTGCAACGGCTGCTTTATCCAATCAGACAACTTCAACCAACCCCCACCCTCGTCAGCCCAGGAACAGTGGGAGAGATTCCAAAAAAAGTTGAAAAACTGGAGATGTTGGTAGTACGAAATGAAATCTGAAATTGTTGGTTACTGCTGGTGAGGGTCACTGGACCTGAAATGTTAACTCTGATTTTTCTCCACAGATGCTCCCGGATCTACTGCGTTTTTAGACCACAATCTGCATTTGTTTGTCACATTGAGAAGCATGTTTCACACGTTGACACAGAAGCATGAACTGAACAGGTGGGAGACATTCGGAACATCTTGCCCATGCCTGTTATTAAATGCATGACTACCACGAGGTGGGGGAGTGGCATTGCAATGCAGGGATAGTGTCAGAGCTGCAGAAAGGGAGGTCATCGCGAATAGTTTGTCTACTGAGTCAATATGAGTTTGAGTCAGATACATGAAAGGAGCAATCACGTTACTGGTTGTTTTCCATACAGCCCCCAACAGCAACAGTGACACGGAGGAGCAGGTTTTGTAAAGGTGCAGAAGTAAAGGGGTTATTATCAAAGGTGACTCCAACTTCCACAACATGGATTATATTTTGTCAGGTGTGCCCAGGAAGGATTCCAGACTCAATATGTAGATCGGCCGACTGGGGAAGGGGGTGGGGCGGTGGCAGGGTGCAAAATGGATTTGGTGCTTTGTATTGAACCAGGTCACGTGTCATACCTCTCGGTGGGAGAGCATTTTGGCGAAAGTGATCATGACTCTCTGAACATTACTACGGTTATGAAAAGGGATACGACCAGACAGTATGAGGAAAAAAATCATTGTGGGTGGGGGAATTATGATGCTATTAGGCAGGAAATTTCGAGCCTAAATTCGGAGCTTGTGTTCTCAGAGAAATTCACGACATAAATGGGGAAGGGTGTTCTTGGAGAACCTGCTGTGAGTTTTGCATAGATTTGTCCCAATGAGACAAGGAAGGAATGATCGGATGAAAGAATCTTGGATAATAGAGATGGGGAACATCTTATCATGAACAAGAAAGAAGATTGCATAAGGTTGAGGACGCAAGAATCAGACACGGCTCCAGAAGGATAAAAGGTAACCACGACAGCACTGAAGAATGGACTTAGCAAAGCAAGAATGGGTCGTGAAAACGGTTTGCCCATTCGGAATAAGGGAAATCCCAAAGCATTCCACATTTACGTGAGGAAAAGGAAGATGGCCGAATGACGACAGTGCCGATCTGGGATAGTGGAGGGAATTGGTGCCTGGAGTCGGATAAGTTTAACGATTTCCTTAATGAATCCTTTCCTTCAGTATTCACTAGTGAGGACGACCTTGACGTTTGTGACGATAGCATGAAACAGGCTGTTATGCTTGAACTGGTTGATGTTAAGAACGGGAATATGCTGGAAAGTTTGGCAAGCATGTGGTTAAATAATTCCCCTGGTCCAACGGTACCTTGGATGCTGCCTAACCTGCTGCGCTTTAACCAGCAACACATTTTCAGCTCTGATCTCCAGCATCTGCAGACCTCACTTTTTACCCAACGGTATATGTCGAACTTTACTACAGGAAGCGAGGGAAGACATTGCTGCGCCTTTGGCGATGGTCTTTGCATCTTCACTGTCTACTGGAGTAGTACTAGATGATTGGAGACTGGCAAACGTTACTGCCTTGGACATGAAATGAAATAGGTTTAATGTTAATCATTGTAGAACACACAATCGTACCTCAATGTTGGGCATATTATTGGAGAGGAATCTGAGAGACATGATTTCTTATTATTTGGGAAAGATTGGCTTGATTAGAGTTTGTCAGTATGGCTTCACACGATTTACTGAATTCTTTGAGGATATGACAAACACATGAATGAAGGTCGAGCAGTGCATCTTATGTATATGGATATTACCATTGAGGTTCAGTAAATCAGGGGGGATGGGATACAGGGAAATCTGGCTATATGGACACAGAATTTCCGAGATCATTGAATGAAAGAGAGTGACAGCAGATGGAAAATATTTAGACTGGAGCTCAGTGACCGGTGGTGGCTCTGCATGAATGACATACATGTGCCTTCGTAAATTTGCCTGTGACACGAAGGATTTTGGAGTTGTGGATAGCGTGGAGGGCTATTGTAAGTTGCAATGCGATATTTACAGAATGCAGAGAAGGGCTGAGAAATCGCAGATGCAGTTCAACATAGATAAGTGTGAAATAATTCACTTTAGACGGTCGAATCTGAATGCAGGTGACAAAACTAAAGGCAGAAGTTTTGACAGTGTGTAAGAATAGAGTGATCTTGGAGTCCACGTCCATGCATCCCTCAACTTGTCAAACAAGTTGAGAGAGTTGTAAGGAAGACATATGATGCGCTGGCTGTCATATGCAGGTACATTCAGTTTCAGATATGCAATGTTGTGCTGCAGCTCTGTCGACCTAGTGTTAGAACCTACTTGAAATATTGTATTCAGTTCTGGTCGCCTCGTTATGGGAAGAATGTAGAAGCTTCAGAGAGGATACAGATTAGAATTACCAGGGTGCTACCTGGAATAGAGGGCACATCCTATTATGATAGGTTCAGGGATTTAGGTCTTCTCTCATTGGAGCGAAGAATAATGAGAGGTGATTTTATAGTTGTGTACAAGATGTTGAGAGTCATAGATAGAGTGGCTAGCAAGAGAGATTTTCCTAGGGCGAAAATGACTTTCACGGAATGCATAATTTTTGCAGATTGGAGGAAGGTTTAGGGGAGATGTCAAAGGCCGGCTCGTTACATAGAGAGGGGTGGTTGCGTGGAATGCATTGCCTGCAGTGCTAGTAGCGTCACATACTTTGAAGGCATTTAAGCAACTTTTGGATTGGCACATGGATGACAGTAACATGAAGGGTGTGCAAGTTCCTTTGATCTTAGAGGAGCATAAAAAGTCGGCACAACATCGAGAACTGAAAGGCCTGTACTGTGCTGTACGGATCTATGTTCTTTGTGTAATTATGCTATGTTCCACTTTGGATTAAAAGCGCTGGATTATAAAACGCATCATCAGGCAGTAGGTTCCATATTTCAACAATCCCCTGAGTGGGAAAGCTTCTCCTAAACTGTTGTCTTAGCCTCCTCCCTTTTATTATAAATCTATGCACCTGGAAATTGATACATGTACTGATGGAAATGAAATATCTTTGACGCATCCCATCAATGTTTCAGAGAATGTTATAAAACTCTAAAAAAATCACCACTGTTGCTTCATTGCTTCAATCCTATATTGATTTGATATATTATTGACACATGTGCTTAGGTAAACTGCATAGTTTTGTTTTGCGTGGCAGATCATCCCATACATAGTGCATTAGCGTAACATTACAGAGCAAATCTTACACGTTACGGCTGTAGAGAAGATGGACAGAGAGCAATAGCGAAATTAATTCAAAGTTTGGGCGAAAATTTGTAGCTCGGGTGCTCGTTGTTCTGGTTCGTTTCACCGAGCTGGTAATTTGTGTTGCAGATGTTTCGAACCCCTGTCTAGGTGACATCCTCAGTGCTTGGACATCTCCTATGAAGTGCTTCTGTGTTGTTTCCTCCGACACTTATAATGATTTGTACCTGCGGCTTCCGTTTGTCAATTCCAGCTGTCCACTGCAGTGGCCGGTATATTGGGTCCAGGTCGATGTGCTTATTGGTTTAATCTGTGGATGAGTGCCATGGCTGTAGGACATACCACAACTCAAAGGACTAGTCACACTACCATCCATCAAAAACATTTCTGAACTCACAGCCAGACTACTGCGACCACCAGGACTCATAACAGCACATAAACCAACAGCCTCTATCAGACAACAACTCAACAGGACGAAGGACCCGATACCCAGCTTGAGCAAAACCAATGTCGTGTACAAAATCCCATGCAATGACTGCACAAAACACTACATAGGACAAACAGAAAGACAGCTGACGGTCCCATCTATGAATACCAACGAGCCACGAAAAGACATGACCAATTATCCTTAGGAGCCACACACTCAGATGGCAAGCACCATGAGTTCGACTGGGACAAAACTACTATTATAGGACAAGCCAAACAGAGAACATCCAACGAATTCCTAGAGGCATGGCGCTCACCCACAGATTCAATCAATAAGCACATCGACCTAGACCCAATATACCGGCCACTGCAGCGGACAGTTGGAACTGACAACTGGAAGCGGCAGGTACAAATCAATATAAATGCCGGAGGAAACATCACAGAAGTGCTTCACAGGAGACGCCCAAGCACTGAGATGTCACTTAGACAGGAACGAAACGTCTGCAAAACAAATTCCCAGCTTAGCGAACAGAACCACAACAACGATCTTAATTTTTAGAATTAGATATCAATTCAGAAATATAACAACAGCGGGAAATAAACTGTTCTTGAAATTGTAGTTATGTGTATTAAAAAACGTTTTTATCATCTGCCCAAAAGAAGATGGTGGTAGAGTTTATAAGTGGTGGGATATTCCCTCATGGCTCAGAACGTCCATTTGACACAGTCTCCTAGTAAACCTCCTCTTCACATTTCTAGTGCACTCACTTTTTTTTTACCGATCATGTGGAGACAACCGCCCTAGTTATGGCTTAATCAACAATTTATAAAATTCCAACATAACCTCCATGCTCTTTAATTCTTTGCCTTTGCAAATAAGCACAAGTATCCCATCTAGCTTCTGAAGCGTAAATCTGCCCTACTATTTTTAAGATTATGTATCAAATCACAATAATCTTCACTACTTTCCATAGTCCTACTTTTCATGGTGTAATTCTTCCCCAAGTACATCATGTCTCATTATTTTCTGAATTCAATTCCATTTCCTATTGTTCTGCACATCTGACTAATCTATTGACTTTCTCCACTAGTTTACGCTCTCCCCCTCACTATTGACTATACTACTAATTTCATATGATTTACAAACTTCTTGATCATGTCACGAGAAATTTATTTCAGATGCTGACATCTCTCCTGAGAAAAAAATGTTGGATATTTCAGTGGGACAGGCAGTATCACAGAAGAGAGACGAAGTGAACGTTTCAACTCGCGATTACTTTTCATCAGCACTGGAAAGAAAAGTTGGGGGGGCAGCATTTTTATGATTCATTTGGGGAGGTTCGTGGGTGCAGTGTGCGCTGGTTTCGAAAATATGCTGATTGCTCAGATTAAGCGATCAGAATGCGAGAAAGACAGAGCAATGCTATATCAGACCTGAAAGGACAGACACTGGGATAAGGGCCGGGTAGAGAGGGCATGGTTACAAGCTAAATTAAATTCAGGAAATGGTTTACATTTTGAACGATTTGAACACCTTATTAAGTTCAGAAATCTGGAAAGCGCCTCGTCTGAAGATGAGTTTTCTTCCTTCAGTTTATTCTGTGATACACAGGAGCATTGCAGCATGCCGAGGACAGAAACGGGCATGCAAGCAGAGCCTGCATTAAAATTATCGTTTATGGGAAGGTTGGAGTAATGCTTGTGCATAGATCAGAAGTGTGCGACAAGGAATTCACCCAGTCTGAATTTGGAATCTCCAAGGAGGAGTATGCCACATTGGGTTCAGCGAATACAATACAAAAGGTGCAGGTGGAATGCTGCTTCACTTGGAAAGAGTATTTAGACATTTGAATTGTGAGCAAGTAAGAGCTGAAGGGTCATGTGCCACGCCTTCCGCAGTTACATTGGAAGATGCCATGAGAGGTGAATGGACTTAATGGTTGTGGAATGGTCGTGAGTGTTTCAGAGAGAATGATCCCTGAGAAATGCAGATCGTGGCAGTGAGGGAAAGATAAGCTTTGTGTTGGCACTCTGCTTGAGTTTTCTGAAATGATGGGGAATGATCTTTTGAATGCAGAAGCCTATAGGATGAAAAGTGAGGGCAAGGGGAACTTACTCACGCTACTCTGAATGACGGGAAGGGACAGGGTGTTAAGTGCGGGTGATAGCTCGGATGCAGGTTAGTCAATCACAGTGGGTTGGAAACCACGGTCATGGAATAAGCAAGCTATTTCAGCAGCAATGCTATGCAAGGAGGCATCATTCAAAAGATGCCTTCTGGTTGGAAGGACTGGGAGGATGTGATGGAGTCCTTGCAGATCATGGGGCATATGGACCTGCAGTGAATTTGACCGTGAGCGTCAGTGGCTTTCTAATGGACGGCAGGGGACACTTTATTCCCCATCTGTCTCTGTCTCCTTTTCAGGCAGACACTACGGATCTCACAGGTATTGTCCTTCTCACCCCCACCCAATGAAAGTCTTAATGTTTGTTGGTATTGACAGCATGCTCAAGGAACCACATGAAAATATCCGTTCTTTCATTTTTTTGGCAGTGTCTCGACGACACTAGATGCTGACCAATTCCTTATCCACTAGTAGACAGAGACACACAGATACTCACCTCGATTAGTCCAACTGCCAAATCAATTTTGGCTAACAGGGTCTGTCACTCAAAACCCATCTCCTCCGACATCCCAGTTCATCCACTCTGGTCCTTGCACCCTCTACTCCACAGGTATGAAACACAACAACAATCATGTTTGTGGGATGAGACCGAGTGTGGGAGAAAACAGCAAACCAAAGTTTTAACCCAGGTCTGTTCCTGTTCCTGTCCCTGTCCCAGTCACACTGGACCCAGACTTGGAATATACACGGGCACAACGCGGCAGTTTCATACCCAGAGAGGCCATACAGTTTCAATACTAATCAACTGAAGTTTTTTTGCATAAATGAACACAAGTTTATTTCAAAAATGGACACTAGCTCTTTGTAGAAATGAACTTAAGTTTAGTACACAAATTAACACGAAGTTCTTAAGTAACTGAGCACAAGAGTTTTCGACAAATTTAATGAAACCAAAACAAACAAGTAATGTCAGCAAGCTGGATAAGTCCAGAAGTTCTGAGGAATGGTTATTGGACCTAAAACGTTAATTTGGATTTCTCTTTACAATGCTCCCAGAATTGCTGATCTACGTCAGCAGGGCTTATGAGTTTGTGATTCATAAAGATGATAAGATACCATCATACAACTGAAAATGTCATATTTACAATTTAACATAAAGCAATTGTACGAATGGACACGATTCACAAAAAAACATATAACATGAAAATGTCAGAATTGAAGAAAAGATTGTTAAACAAATGTACTTCATTCCTGGGAATACGACAAGTGAATGTGACCTTTGCTACAACTATGAGTCCAACTGTAACCTAGGGGTACTTTCCACTGGTGAAAATGTGTTGCTGGTTGAAGTGCAGCAGGTCAGGCAGCGTCCAAAGAACAGGAAATTCGACGTTTCTGGCTAAAGCTATTCATCAGGAATGAGGAAAGTGTGTCCAGCAGGCTAAGATAAAAGGTAGGGACGAGGGACTTTGGGGAGGGGCGATGGAGATGTGATAGGTGGAAGGAGGTCAAGGTGAGGGTGATAGGCCGGAGTGGGGTGGGGGCGGAGAGGTCCCCCTAACCCTATCGCCCCCACCCCACTCCGCCCTATCCCCCTCACCTTGACCTCCTTCCACCTATCACATCTTCATCGCCCCTCCCCAAGTCCGTCCTCCCTACGTTTTATCTTAGCCTGCTGGACACACTTTCCTCATTCCATATGAAGTGCTTTAGCACGAAAGATCGAATTTCCTGTTCCTTGAATGCTGCCTGACCTGCTGCGCTTTAACCAGCAATACATTTTCAGCTCTGATCTCCAGCATCTGCACACCTCACTTTTTACTCGTACTTTCCACTGGGCAAATGAGACGGGCCTGGAGGGGCGGACCTGACCTTTTGTCACGCCTATTTCATCTTCCATTTCTACTCTTCCTCTGACATGAACATCAGTGGCCTCTTCCATTGCCAGAGTGATTCATACCGTAAATTGGAGGAACAGCACCTCATCTTCCCGATGATTCAACATTGAGTTGTTCAATTTCAAATAATCTCCCTTCTCATCCCCTGACTCCGTTTCCAGCCCCTCCCGCTCCCTTCCATTCCTGTGACCGACCCTTCCTTCCAGCTGTTGTCTGGATTCATTCTTCCCATTGACTCTACAGGCCGTACTCGGTACCTGTTTTCACCTATCATTACTTCATCCCTCAACCCATCTCCCCACAGATAACATTCCCCCACCACTTACCCTGCAGCTCACCTTACTCCCACTCCCAGTCCTGAAGAGTGTTTATACTCAAAATCTTGACTCCTCCACCTTCTGATGCTGCCGGGCTTGCTGTGTTATTCCAGCCTGTTGTGTCTGACAATGTGATACTAAACGGTTCTTCCATTTTATCATCTGTAGTTAAAGCTGGGAAGTAGATTTTGAAACAAAATATGCTGAAGTTGTTAACACTCAATTACAGCGCACATACCAACAACAGCAGTCTCCCTCTGCTGGACAATGTGAACATAACTCTCTCTCACATACCAGTCATCACACCACCATCCCTTTCTGCTGGCGACGATTCATGCCCCCCCCTAGAAACAGGTCATACGAATATAGTTATGACTTTTACAGACAGAATATAATTATTTGCATGAGTTTGCGCAGACAACATACCGATGACTCGCCTTTGTCCATATACCGTGTTGTGAGCAAACATTTGTGTCTGATTGTTTGGAGTGCAGACATCCTGAAGGAAAACACAGCTTTATTATTTGTAACATGGCAATCTCAGTCAAACCTGAATAAATATTCCTGCACATAATTGAAGTTTAATATACATTCCTAAATCAATTTGTGTTTTAGTGCTATGTGTATCGCTTTATAATTATTAATCGATGGCATGTGATGTCAAAATTGGTCAGAAGGTGCAAAGGCATGTCCTGACATTAGGACTTTGATCCGAGGGTAGCCCTGTCCATATCCTAAGTCTTTTGAGGGTCTGCCGGCTGGTTTCAGCTAGCTTCAAGTTATCTCTTCGTAATTATGGCACTGTCTCCTGTGTTATCAATTTGGACTCATTAATACCTGATGGCCTTTTTGTATGTCTTCTCTCAGAGACATCAGCTTAAACCTTGCATTCTCTGATCTTACAACAATTGGTACACTTCTTTTTCTTAACTGTAAACAGGCCCCAGCAGTTTCTCTATGTGGGGGAGGGGGTGGCCATGTCATGAGATGACAGTGTGACTTTTACTCACTGCTCCTGTAGGCCTGGAGCCATGTGGTGTACCATTTATTATCTCACACATGATGATCTTTTATATTCTAACCTCTGACATTTTTTCCACCCCTACAATGTGAAAGTTGCTCTCGTCTTGTTTGCGGTTTTTTGTCCTTGAAGATTGTGAAACATTTAGGTACTGACACAATCAGTCCAAATGTAGATTCCTGTGCGAACTCCAATTGACGTGTTTTTTTTTAATTTCAGCTGAACTTATTTGCCAATAACGTGAAACAGATTGAAGCTGAAGCAGAAAATAAATACATTATTACAATTATAAATCAGATTAAGATAGTATTTCAATAATTGTTAAATTATTAACGATTATTGTGGTTGGATCACATTTTGTTTTATGTTTTCAGAATGACAAACACTCACACAAACCTCCACAGATCAGGAAGAGGCGGGAGACATAGGGGACAAATTTGAGTGAAAAACTTTCAATGAGTCGTTTCTAATGACAGTTGTGAAAAGCTACTCAGCACAAGCACCGTGAGACTGACATTACACATCCTTGACAGAAGGGAAATGACTGGTATCAAAGTGATCCCCCAGAGTTCTATGTTATTGATAGCAGTATCAACATGCAGTGCTTGTTAGTAATGCAGTAATTAATATTCTAAAGTCTCGACTAATTACAATTTTAGAGGGAAACAATCATGCAGAATATCAGATAACGAATAGCATCAAACCAATCTCACACGATCGAAGACTTACAGCAGCTTCTGTTTCCTACAGTCCGGATACTGCAGAACCACATACAGTATTTGGACTCCAGAACCTCCCCAATTCCTACCTTTCAGTTTCAGATCCATTAAAGGCTGCTTTATAATGAGACCGAAGCAGAGCACCTGCACAGAAGATGCTGTCAAACCATTTCTGTAACATTTTGGAGCAAGAGAAAGAATTAGCAGGAATCAGAGTCAAGTCCCACTGTTCGTAATAAATTCCACAATTTAACAGTTAACGACATTTTAAAATAATTTGATAACAAACACGTCACACAATTTGGTAATGAAAGCAACTTTATAATTCAGATTTCTTGAAACCTGTGACAGTAGTTTCACTCCTGGATCTCTCAGTTTATTAGCATTCATATTGACAAAGGTCAATGAACAGGTTTGGACTTAGAATGCAGTTAAGATTGTCTGCACAAGAATCTGTGAGCATGTTATTATTGAGATTGGGGATCAGAGACATAGGAAGAGAGAGAAATGACAGCTCTCAACTTTAAGCTTAATGATAATAAAAACTTAATAAAGATTCAGATATCTGTTTATCACATGGGAACACGTGAAACTGGAACTGAAGTGGGGCATGTGCTCGCTCGACCCTACTCCATCATTTCAGAAGACTATGACTGGTGTGCTTATATTTTGAGCTGCACATTCCCATCTGCCCACCGTAATCTTAGATTCTTGTTAAGCAAGGTAATAAACCTTCCAGTGACTTAAAAATATTCATTTCCCACATCACTATCATTTTCTGGGAGAGACAGTTCCAATGTTACACTGCCCTAAAAAGAAATCCCCTCATCTCCGTCCAAAAAGGGTAACCCTTCACTAAATTTAAAACCACGTCTCCTAGAACTCACTGACTGGAAAAAAAATCCATTCCATATTCAGCAAGATCATTTGCGACCTGATACATTTTCATCAAGTTACTCGTAACCTGCCCAAATTCCAGCGGAAACAAGCCCATTATGTCCACTTATTCTCATAGCACAAGTCACTTATTCAACACATTCATTGAGTAAACCTCTTCTGAACCGCCTCGAAAATCTTTACAGCCCTCTTTTTAAAATGAGGCTACTGAATATAATTACACAATAATGGTTAAATGCAGATTTTTATAGTAAAGGTAGAGATCATGTTTCAATTAATGAATCCTGTTACAAATGAATGTCATGGATCCTAGAGTTTACTGTTTACAGGAGTCGAAGAACAACTGTTTAGTGACAACTATTCATTCCAGAGAGGTGTTTGAGCAAGAAGACGTTTCCAGACCGTGAGTTGATTGACACTCAGAACGGATGGGTAAAGCAATAACAGCCTAAATGAAACAGATTGAATGAAGTCTGATTAAACCTTTCCTGAATCTTGGCAATTTCGGAGCGTTCACACGAATGTTTCTGCTCCAAATTGTCGACTATGTTTAAGTCCCTGCAACTTAGACTGAAGATGATGAAACCTGAAATGCCACTGCTGCCTCAGTTTACTGAGTGAAGCTTGATTCGTGAATGAACTCATCATGTTCATTCCCTCCCTCCTACGTCATCACTTACAGTTGAGTTGACACTGAGGAACATGCGCAAAAGTCTCTCGGGAAATGTTTGATCATCCATTCGTGAAACCAAATTGTTGTAGTGTTTCAAACATATGCCTTATTTCCATGCATACTCAATTTCGTCGGATATTGGGATCTGGGGTAGAGGTAGAGTGGGAATGGGAGAAAGACTCGGGAAGAGAATGAAATCATGAGAGAGAGAAATTGGGACCTGGAGAGGAAAGAGAGAATGATATATCGTTTGGGAGAAGGGGTGAAGTTGAAACCAAGAGAAGAGGGAAATGTGTTTGTTGATAGAGTTTCGTTCTGTGTTTGTCGCTGTCTCATGTCTACAGCTCGTTGTAAAGTGTCTGCCCATTCATGGTTCATTGTGGTAGTGAGTAAAGTCTATTGACATGAAGTTTGCTGGTTGAATCCGGGAATCTATCCATAATAGCATTAACTTGGACCCGATTCACAACCCTCTGAGAGAAACGAACTGGAATTGACATCCACACAGAAAATAGCAGCACCATTGGAAATGACGTCGCCACCCCAAAGAATCCTAACATTTTAAATAACAACCTGCTCACGAACACCAGTGGTTCACTGGAATCTTATCGATGATGATAAGCAGTATAGTGACAAAACGTCTGAAAAACAAAGTTCCACATCAGCGACAAATCCAGATCCTGAACCTGAGCTACAAATCATCTGAAAACTCTCTAAATTCTGTTTTTTTTTAAACTAAACGGTTTGACCAGCAGCATCTCTAAAAGCAAAGAATAAACTTAGGATCTAGGCTGCCTTCTCAAAATGGCCTGCTCCATAACAGATTGGAGGCGATGTGGGGGAATTATTTCAATGTTCCAGACTTAGATTCCGGTTGTTTGACACGAAGACAGTGAATGGTAACTGTTAGTGTCATTTGTGCCGGATAGGAGAAAGTGATGACTGCAGATGCTGAATATCAGAGCCGATAAGCGTGGTGCTGGAAAAGCACAGGAGGTCAAATAGTATCCAAAGAGCACCAGAATTGACTTTTCAGGCATAAAGATTTCATCACGACTTGTGAGGAACAGGTTATGCCTCAAACGTCGATTCTCCTGCTCCTCAAAGGTGCCTGACTGGCTGTAATTTTCCATTCCTTCAATTTGACTGTTGGATTCAGTTGGTTTAATGTGCTTAAGATAGCAATGGCTCTGTCAGTCACAAAGGGAATCACATTGAGGTTTCTGCAAAAGGTGATTAATGCCAAGCTGCTGCATGTACCAGACAATCTGGAGCTGCAGGTGAAGCTGGAGCTGGAGCAGCCTCCTTCCTTGAGAAAATGAGAGATAATTCCTGAAATAGCTGAGCATTTAATTTTGCCAGAAATATCATCAGACTTTTTTGGAACTGGCTAAAATACGATTAAAAATTAAACCATTGAGTTAGAAGCAAAATATAGGAGTTGCTATTAAAAGCACAGGATAGAGAGAGAAAAGAGAGAAAGAGAGAAAGATAAGAGAGAAAGAGAGAGGAAAGGATGATGGAGGGAATTCGAAATGCAGACATTGGACCATAGATAGAAGTTCAACATTTCACTTTCTGACACAAAGAGAATTCATATAAAAAACATTGAGTTAACGCAAATACGAGCAGGTGAAATTAGTGATGTTTATTAGTTAGTCGGTAAGTCGAAGTTTGGCTTCCAAAGTCAGTTTCAATCATTTAAGGATATAAATCGGTGAAAAGGGAAACCTCACGTGGAAAGAAAAGGTAGAACTCGGTGATGATCATAATAATAACTTAACATAGTCTAAAAAGGACCCTCTTGAAGGGATCAGAGAAAGTAAAACGCTCCTGTGTTCACACTGCCACAAAATAGTCCCCATGAAATCAGAGTGTTGGTGAATTATTACAAGCACTGGGAAGCTAAATATAGGAAAATAGGTTAAGCGAGGAAGTTTTGTTGGAATAGTGACAGAAATTACAGTGGACGCCAAAACACTGCAATAGAATGTATATGTTGATAATAAGTTCGTTAAGGAAGAAGTGCCAGATCATCTTAGAGTAATAGAGTCATAAAGATTTACAGCACGAAAACAGACTCTTCCGACCAACACGTCCATGCCGGCCAGATGTTCCAACACAAATCCTGTAACAACTGCTATCACCCAGTGCTTATCCCTGCAAACTGTTCGCACACATGTACACTTCCAAATGCAATTTAAATGTTCTAATAGTACTACTGTGCACATCTGGCAGATAGTTCCATGCACGTACGACTCTCACCCTTCAGTCTCTTTTATATCTTTCCGCTTTTACCATAAACCTTTAGTTCTGGTCTCCACCACGCCAGGGAAGAAGACATTTTCTAACCACCGTAGACATGCCCCTCATCAGTTTACAATACTTTTTAAAGTCACCCGTCAGCCTCCAACACTCCAAGGAAAACACCCAGCCTATACAACTTGCCCAATAGTGAAAATACTGGCATACTCCTTGTAAATCATTTCTGAACCCTTTCATTTTTCACAACGGTGTACCAGTGATGGTAAAATGTGCTGGCAAAGGCCAGGATCACCAGGCAAAGTGGTTATAATATTAAGCGACACATCAACCTCACAATCTGTAATGCTGAAAGATGAGGACATATGTACTTCTGAAGGAATATTGTCAGAAAATGTGCAAGCAATGGGAATTTACCACGGGACAAGAGGTTCTCAGTTATGTAAATTGAGGTTAGATCGTCCTGCAAAGAGTAGAGGAGTCATCGTGGGAGTACTGGACAAACGATCAGTTCCACGAATGCAATTTGCCCTCGGTAATGATTTAGCTGATTCACAGGTCGAAATTTTACCCACTGTAGTTGAAAAAGCCAGTGGAAACTGAACTACTGTCAGACACAGATCCTGGCACTTTTTCTGTCTGTGTGGTTACGCGGTCAGAAAGTCACGACATAAAACAGGAGAGATCAAAGAGTACAGATAACAAAGATGAAATGGAAAGAGCAGACACCCTGTTTGATCAGTCTGTTGAGACTAAAGCACTGGCAGGTCGGGGTCAAAGTAGGCATATTTAACTCAGGTAAATTATCTAAGTTGTATCAGAAAGAAGAAAACATTAAGTAATTGTATCAAAAGACAAACACAGAAAAAAAAACCAGAATGCATTCCTGAATTTTATTACGTTAAAAATGATGCATTAATGAGAAATGGAGGCATCATATATTCAGGTTGATTGGAAATGGATAGAAGTTCATCAGATCGTATAGCCAATGAGATATAGAAATGAGGTATTGCAAGTGGTACATGAGCCACATCTAGGGGGTCATTTAGGAGTGAGAAAAACTCAAGCAAAACTAAAATAGTTTTTTTTTTGCCGGGTTGGACTCCACAAGGATGTAGTTGTATTTTGGCATATGTGTGATACATGTCAGGTAATTGGAAAACCACGTGCAGTAATAAAACCATTATCTTTAAAACATCCTCCAGCTTTTGATGCACTATTTTCATGAATCTTAAATGACTTCAGAGGACTGCGACATCAAAGCAGAAGTGGGAATCATTACTTGTAAATATTAATGGATGCATCCACTGGACTTCCAGATGATTTTCCATGATGCAATACCACAACTAAAAGGTTTGTGAAGGAGTTTCTCAAATTTTGCTAGAGATACGACCGTCATTAGACATAAATTCAGATCAAGTGTCAAATTCCACATTCAAACTATTCAAGGAAGGTAAGTACAGCTGTGGAATAAAACAAATCAAATCTACTGCTTACCATCCAGAAACGCTGGGAGCACGAGAAAAGTGTCGTCAGACATTAAAGACTAAGCTCAGGCTTATAGTCAAGTCTATGTAGATTAGCATAATGGAATTCTGTTTGCATTTCTTGCTACCAGAGATGAACCAAATGAATCGACCAAACTCACTCGCTTTGAATTACGTTTTGGGCATGAAGTGAGAAGACTGCTAAAACTGATTAATACAAAATTGATAATCCAGAATTCAGAGACCACATATTTGAGCTATGTGCCAAAGTATTGGTAATGATTAAATGTCGCGCGGGGTTTAGATGGACAACATTTAAAAGTATGATAGCATGGAATGAAATAGGAAGCAGACAAGAAATCCAAAATTCGCAATTTTGTTAATGGGACAAAGTTTTAGCCTTACAAGTAGAGAAGTAAACCTTTAAAGCAAACATTAGTGAATCTTATGATGTTGAAAGAAAATTGATTGCAGTAACCTATTTAATAAGGACTCGAGGCGGAAAGTAATCTCATGGTGTATATCATTTGAATGTGCTCAAACAGTGTTTTGGCAGAGAAGAAAAGCAACAGGAGAGTGTGTTAATGGTTACAACACAGAAGGACAAATGGATTAGACATTCCTCACATCAAGTTGTACAATTGGGATGTTGTCAGAAATTGGCAGACATTATTGAGGTACCGTCCAAAGGAAGACCAAAATGTCATGGGGATTTATGTCGAAATAAAGTGGGATGCACTAACCTAAATATGCATGAGGTGGATATAGGAAATGCTGTTTTGATTAAGTAAAATCCTTAAAGGCATTACTCTCTGAATATGGCACAGGTTTAAAAGGAGATTGAACGCATGATCCAAGTTTACACAAATTAACTGAGTTTCAATGATTTGAGCTCAACCCTATAAATGTGTCAAAGCCAGCTGGTACCCAACGGTTACGAAGTCGCAAAGTCAATGCAGTAACAAAGACTGATGATTATCCGATTTCACGTTTGGAAGACGGCTTTGAAAAGGTTGGTGAAGCAACTTATATTTCCAAGTTGGACTTCCCAAGAGGCTACTGGCAGATGCCATTGTCTGAAAGAGTGAATGCAATTTCGGCTTCAATAACGCCGAATGCACATTATCAGTTTAACGTCATGCAATTTGGTATGAAAAATGCACCACCCACATTTTAGAGACGAACCAATGAGATAATTGCCAGATTACACAGCAAAGTGGTGCACATCGATGACCTGGTGATTTTTAGTCATACATGACAAGGCACAAACCCTCCTGCTTAATTTCAAACCAGCAACACAGAAACGATTTATCCTATACAACAATCTTTTAAAAAATGAGTTATCAGGGGTTATTTTAAGTAAAAGTTGACAACTGTATTTCTTAAAGTATAACAGAACAATTAGCTTGCAACTATTCATCATTCCTGACTCTAACCACCTGTCACCTTCCCTTTATGATACTAGTCCGATAAAACTCCCAATTAAGATTTGCAAAAGCACACTTCTTATCTGAAAACCAGGCAACTTTCGTTCTTCTCTTCGGATCTTCCTGTGTCTTATTTTATTCTTCGTAGGAATTTCTGCATCACAGGTTACTGATCGAAAACGTACTTTTAAGAGAACCCGTTTTAGCCAGTCTGTTTAATTGCTGGGATTGACTGTTCTCCTCTCAACTGTTCAACCTTTTCCCGTTCCTTTATCCCCAGAGCATCAGATTGTGTCATTGTCTTTTACGTTTGTCAAAATTCGCAATTCAAATTGGATTGGAGTTTGATATATTTCGGAGTTTAATGTGAACAGATCGGCCAAACTCGAGTTTCTGTTTTTGTCTCATATCAATTCAGCGACTACCGATTGTCCCGAATGAAACATTACTTTGAAAATTCTCCAGCACCCGGTGTAATTGCCAAGTGCATCACTTTCTCAAAGGGTGCACTCATATCTTCGCAATTTCTCCCCCTTAAGAAAAAAAATGAACCATCGTAATGAGATATAGATTCATTTTTGACGCTACCTTTTAAAAAAAACACTACCCTAACATACAGATAACTTAGCATAAGTTCACCTTACCCTCTTACCATATATATTTTAAATAAAGACAAATATCATCTAAAATCGGTCAGTTAAATCCGCGATAACACATCTGTGATCACATTCTTCTGACAAACAACAACATTTTTGAATTAAATGTTTGGAACAAACGATTCCAAAGAAAAGTTTCCCATTCTTAACTTTAAAACTTTCAACGAATGTAACCGAATTGTGATCAGTGTACATAACAGTCTAAAACACATTTTTCACGACAGACATATGAAAATGCTGTAAGGCTAGTACCAAACTCAATTGCTCCTTTTCGATTGTGGACTATTTACCCTGGTGGATGTTGAACTTCTTTGAGAAATAACTGATTGGCAGTTCGGTGCCATCCTCATCTTCCTGTAGAAAGACATCTCCACCTGCAATAGCACCAGCATCGATGGCGATTTTAAACAAAAAATTGTAAAGTTTGGTGACGCTGGAACTGGTAATGTGCTTAAGATCAATTTCAATTGGTCGAATGCTTCCAGGCATGTTTTTTTCCAGCGAAACTTTGTGTTCTTTTTCAGGAAATCGGTTAACTGTGCCAGCACACGACTGAAGTTGGGAACAACCTTCTAGTAGCATCTCTGATTCCTGGATTCAAAGCATGTCTTTCTTCGAGTTTGGTGGTGGAAATTCCTCGATAGCCATCACCTTTTGGTTCCATGTGGTCAACCTTCCATGATCGATATGGTGTCTCAAGAACGTCATCTCTGCTGTCGAAAATTCCGTTTTATTTAAGTTTAATGTTAGTTTAGCTTCTCGTAATCATTCAAAGAGCTCTGCCAACTATGCCATGTGATATTTCCAGGAATTACTAAAGATGACTACATCGTCCAAATGGTGCGCAGTTTGTTAATCAAGCTAAAACTCTGTTCATGAGTCTTTGGAATGTGCTGGGTGCTTTCTTTGTTCCAAAGGGCATCACGTAAAATTGTTTTCCCAGTTTGGGATTAAAAACGCAAAAAACTTCTTTCGGCAACTCTGATAAAGGTACCTGCCATTAAAACCACATTAAGTCCAACTTGGTGATGTAATTGTCTTTTTGAATTTATCGATACAGCCCTCCAATCTAGGAATTGGATCTGTGCCAGATTTTGTAACGCCGTTGACCTTCTGATTATCCACGCAGAATTGTTGTGTCCCTTCCGGTTCGTAACTAAGCCAATCAGTGAACTCCACTCCTTCTGGCTGGGTTCTGACCTCCTTCTGGACCTGCCTGACTTTGAATGGTTTAAGCTGATAATGTGTATTTGTTTTTATCTGAACAGCATTCCCGACGTCTACTTCATTTACCACGGCAACAGTCCTCACCATCAGTCCTGACATATGCCTTTGTACAGAAGTAACAAATAATTCAACTCCGTTTCCTGCTCCTGAGACAGATAGCTTACTAATCTAACCCACTCCGCAAATACTTCTTCATTTTTAATCTATTTTGGGGCGTCTCATAATCCGTAAAATCTGGATTAGATTCCTCACTCTGTGTGGAAGGATCTAACACTGGTTTCTCCATTTCCTTCTCTCCAGCGCAATAATGTTTCAACATGTTCATATGACGTAACTAATATCATATTTTCCTATCTGGCATCTTTATTAAATAGTGCACCTGGCTCATTTTTTTTCTAAATTAGATAGGGATCACTACACCTGGCTTTGAGCGAATCGCCTATCACTAGTGCCATGACTAACATGTTATCCTACTGGGAAAACGTCCGAATCTCAGAGTTTTTACCTGCGACCTGCTTCATTCTTCACACTGCCGTCTTCAGGTGCTGTTTAGTAACTCACCTATTCGATTTAGACTTTTTCTCACCTCCGTTAGATAATGTCAGGATGAGATCTTCGACTTTTGTCATGTAATTTTATTCTTTAATTTCAAACGGCCATTCACTTTATGACCAAATATTAATTCAATAGGAGTAAAATGTGTAGATTTGTTTGGGGCATCTCTAATTGCAAACAATAGGAAAGCGATACCTTTATCCCAATCTTTCGGGCAATCCTCACAGTATGCTTTCAAAACTGTCTTCAAGGTCTGATGTCACCTTTCCAAACCTCCATACAGTTCAGGATGATACGCACTGGATTTAAGATTTGGAGATGCCGGTGTTGGACTGGGGTTAAAAGTTAAAAGTCACACAACACCTGGTTAAAGTCCAACAGTTTTATTTGGACGCACGCTAGCTTTCGGAGCGACGCTCCTTCATCAGGTGATAGTGGAGAGCTCGATCGTACGATCGTACAATCGAGCACATCACTATCACCTGATGAAGGAGCATCGCTCCGAAAGCTAGAATGCTTTCAATTAAATCTGTTGGACTATAACCTGGTGTTGTGTGATTTTTTAACACTGGATTATAAAGTAATGTGCACCTATGCTCTCCATAGCCTTCTTAAAAAGCCGAAGGGTCAACTTTGATCCTTTTTCCATTGAATTTCTCTGTCCAGCCCAGATATTGTGAGGAAGGCGAGTAACTCCTCAACTGCACTTCTTGCCTTGATACTCCGCAGTGAAATTGCTTCTGGAAATCTGGTGGACTCTCCATTATGGTTAACAAGTTCTTGTTCCGACTTTGATTTATCGGGAGGGGACCAACACAATCATATGCAACCCGTGTGAAAATATCTTCAAATGTGGGAATTGGCAACAAAGGTGCCGGTTTTATTACCGCTTGCGGCTGGCGTACCATTTGACATGTATGGCACGTAAGGCAAAAGTTCACCGCATCGTTGTGCACTCCAGGCCAATGCAAATGTTTTTCTACCTTAGCCCGAGTCTTTCATACCCCTAGGTGACCGCCTAAAGGTAGTTCATTTGCTACCGTTTACACGTCCTGTCTGTATGCTGCTGGCAAAGCAGTCTGCTGAACTCGGCCCATTTCACGTCTTCATTTACCTGCCATTGGCTCCATTTCCATCTGAGGATTCCATCTTTCAGATAATAACCCATTGGAATATTCGTTGCCTGCTTTTCAGAGTACACATCCTTATAAATATATTTTTATCATCCTGTCTTGCTGTTGCAATTCTCTTAGACTTTCAGGACTAAACAATTCTGGCTGACCTTCTGCCTTTTCAGGTTTTTTTCCTGCACTATGGCGTCAAACAGGGAATCGGTGAAATGAACTTCAACTCCTTCATCTTTCTCTTTGCTTTTCCCTTCGTGCTATGAATTATGATACAGCGGTCTGGTTACCACACAGACTGAGACAATACCAGGATATTTCTGTTTTAACGACTCAGTTTCTTCGTCTTCCTTCGGCTGCTCCGCAACAAGGGATGTAATTTCCACTTTGGATCGTATCAAATTATTCCCCAAATCAAATTGAATTCCTGGAACTGATACTATGTCTCTCCCTCCCAAAATAACTTCCCCAGTTTTTCGTTGGCACTCCAGCCTGATATTACATTGGGGAGCGCATAAGATTCTGTCATTCTATCGCACAATTTAGCACATTCTCGGGTAACAGATCGAAAGAGTGTATGTTCACTCATGTCTTCCTGTCTGCAACTGGTTAGTTCTTGTATCTCTCAAAATAATAGCTTCTTGACCTTGTCTCGCTGTTCTTTCTGGGGAAAGTTTGGCAGTGATCATGTGCTGACTCCATACCCAGCCCCTGCCTCGGCAGTGCACTCATGTGCAGCTCCTCAGCTCTTCTTTAGGGTCTCTTTACTACCTACGGTAATGACACTAGCTTAGCTTCCTTTACCGCATATTTTCCCAGTGTGCCTTTCTTTAATGACCAGCACAGTGTCTTTACATTTTCTTTCTTGCGGCCGTGAAAACACATTTTCCCAATGCTCTCCTGAAACCACTGGCACTGTCATTTTCTGTGTTCCACTCCATTGCAGTGAACATCCATGAAGTCTTTCACCTCCTGTTCACCCTCTTGGGCCTCTGCTTTTATTCTGCGGTAAAATGTCTCTACTTTTGTTTTAATATTGCAGGACCTCCATTTCTCCCAATTTCTATCCCGCACAGTACGAGATTCTGGTCGGAGTCGTGTCCTATGCACCAACATGTACTCATCTGCTAATTCTGTTGCCTTTCTCGTTTACTGAACATTCTGTTCCTCCAAGTGAATTCTTACCACCTCTGCAACTGAGCTTTTACACTCCGGCTGGAGTCTCAAGTGTTATTACTATGAACCATTTATCAACATGATGATGTTTAATTCTTTTGAACTCAACATAAATGCATTGTGGTTCATTCTTTGTGTTTCTGAATCTCTGAATATATGCTTCATGTGCACTTAACATGGCCTGTTTAACCTCTACATAATCTCTTCACAGCTCACCTGACATTGTGGAAAATACTTAACTTGCTCTGCCTCCCAACTTATTCTGAACTACCATTACTCATAAATCCTCGGGCCACTCCATCTGCCTCACACCCTTTTCCGATTAAATAAAGAAGGCTTCAACAGCTTTCTCATCGAAATGTGGCACAGTTAGCATATTTATGTATGTCACTACTTCTCTTTTAATCTTCATCCTGTCAAAATGACATTGCTGACAAAGACACAATTTCTCATTTTTAAATCAAACAAGTCGGATATTTGTTGCAAATGTTCTTTCTGTGTCTTAATCCAAACCAAGATGTCAGAGACATATATGACTCAATTATGTGTCATAGTGTCAAGTGCACTAATCTGTAAATATAACGTAGGTGAAACGATTTGTTTCATTTCTGTGATTTGTGGTTCATTGAATTAAAAGTGAGAGAAATGGTTCTTAATATTTGTAATGAGGTTCTGAGATTTGAGAATGATGTTCAAATTTGCAAGGAAAGTTTCGAAGTAAATCAAAAGCCATACGTTTAGAATTAGCAAAAAATGTATATTTATGTTTCATCAAGATCAAATTTAAATCTGAAATTACACGCGAATTACTGAAAAAAAAATGAGTCAGAGAAACAGAATAAACCTAAAATACAATGCGGGAAATGGTGTTAGAAGATAAATAGAAGGAGAAAATAGAGAGAGGGTGAAAGAATGAGAAAGAGAGAGAAGAAAAAGAAAGAAAGCGAAAAGAGAGGGAAGTTTCTTAGCTTAGCGAAGAGAGAGTGAGAAAATAAAGGTAAAGAGAAAGGGAAAGTGTGAGACGAGAGAGAGAGACGATAAAGGAGAGGCTATAAGCTCTTGTCTGAGCAAAGAGAGAGAGAAGGAAGGGAGAGGGAAAAATAGGTGACAGCTTTAGATTGAGGATCTGGATTGCAGAGGTTTGGAGGTCTGAAGATTCTGTTCCTGTGATGTAATTTCATTTCTTATTTATACGCTAAAATTCACAGTTCGTTATTCCATTTCACATTGCACAAACACCTGCAAGTCCCCTTCACCGACTAAACCCCAACAAATTAACGAACTCGCGTCGTTGTGTCAACAGGATCAAAAATAAGTCCCGAAAGCGCCCTTTGATATTCAGAATGGAATCAAAGTTTCTAGTTCAGAGCCAGTTGTGTTCATGAGGAAGAGGGAAAACGGGAAAAGAGAGGCTGAAAAAATGAAGTGGAGAAGGGTGGCCTGAGGAAGGCCATGGGACACACAAACAGGTAGGAACAGAAAGAAGAATGCTGGTGACACACGGAGAGAGGGTGGGGGGAAGAGGCAAAGAAAATGTATGATCATACGATATGTAGACAGGCCAACAAGAGGTGCGTCCATATTGGATTTGGTTCTGGGTAACGAACCAGGCCAGGTGTTAGAATTGGAGGGAGGTGAGTACTTTTGGGACAGTGACCACTTACGGGCAAGAGTTATAGCTGGGGGCAGGGAAATGATGATGCGGTGAGGCATGACTTAGGATGCGTGGCTTGGAGAAGTAGACTTCAAGGGAAGGGGATAATCGATATGTGGAGCTTGTTCAAGGAGCAGCTATTGAGTGTCCATGATAAGTATGTACCTGTCAGGCAGGGTGGAAAGGGTTGTGTGAGGGAGCCGTGGTTTAATAAGTAATTGGAATCCCTTGTTAAAGGGAAGAGGGCGGCCGATGTAAAGATGAGGCATGAAGGTTAAACTGAGGCGATTGAGTGTTATAAGGCAGCCAGAAAGGTTCTAAAGAGAGAGCTAAGAGCAACAAGAAGGGGACATGAAAAGTCCTTGGTTGGTAGGATTAGGGAAAACACAAAGGCTTTCTATAGGTATGTCAGGAATAAAAGAATGACCAGGGTAGGAATCGGTCCAAAAAGGATAGTAGTGGGAAGTTGTGCTTGGAGGCTGAAGAGATTGGAGAGACACTGAATGAGTACTTTTCATCAGTATTCAAACAGGAACAGGACATTGTTGCTGATGTGAATATTGAGTCACAATTAATCAGAATGGATGGCTTTGAGGTATGTAGGGAAGAGGTGCTGGAAATTCTGGAAAGGGTGAAAATAGACAAGTCCGAAGGCATGATGGCATTTTTCCTAGGATTCTCTGGGAAGCAAGGTAGGAGATTGCGGAGCCATTGGCCTTGATTTTTATGTCTCCTTTGTCTACAAGAATAGTGCCAGAAGGCTTGAGGATAGCAAATCTGGTTCCCTTGTTCAAGAAGGGGAGTAGGATTAACCCTAGCAACTTTAGGCCGGTGAGTCTAACTTCTGTTGTGGGCAAAGCCTTAGAGAGAATTGTAAGGGATAGGATTTATGAACATCTGGATAGTAATAATGTGATCAAGGATAGTCAGCATGGTTTTTTGAAGGGCAGGTCGTACCTCACAAGCCTTATTGAATTCTTTGAGAAGGTGACTAAAGAAGTGGACGAGGATGTGGTTTATATGGATTTTAGTAAGGCGTTTGTTTAGGGTCCCCATGGTAGGCTACTGCAAAAAATACGGAAGTATGGCATTGAGCGTGCGTTCGAGGTTTGGATTAGGAATTGGCTAGCTGGAAGAAGACAGAAGTTAGTAGTTGATGGTAAAGGTTCATCTTGGAGTGCAATTAGTAGCGGTGTTCCGCAAGGATCTGTTTTGGGACCATTGCTGTTTTTCATTTTTATAAATGACCTGGAGGAGGGGCTAGAAGATTGGGTAATCAAGTTTGCGGATGATACCAAAGTCGGTGGAGTTGTTGACAGTGAGGAAGGATGTGGCAGGTTACAGCAGGATAGAGATAAGCTGCAGAGCTGGGCAGAAAGGTGGCAAATGGAGTTCAATGTAGATAAGTGTGAAGTGATTCACTTTGGTAACAGTAATTAGAAGATGGAGTACTGGGCTAATGGTGGGATACTTAGTAGGGTGGATGAGCAGAGGGATCTTGGTGTCCATGTACACAGATCTCTGAAAGTTGCCACCCAAATAAATATTGCTATGAAGAAGGCATATGGCGTACTGGCTTTTATTGGTAGAGGAATTCAGTTCCGGAGTCCTGAGGTCATGTTGCAGTTGTATAATACTCTGGTGCTGCCGCATCTGGAGTATTGTGTGCAGCTTTGCTCGCCATACTATAAGAAGGATGTGGAGGCACTGGAAAAGGTGCAGAGGAGGTTTACCAGGATGTTTCCTGGTATGATCAGAAGATCGTATGAGGAAGGGCTGAGGCACTTGGGGCTGTTTTCATTGGAGAAAAGAAGGTTCAGGGGTGACTTGTTAGAGGTGTTCAAGATAGATAGGATTGTCATTGAGAACCTTTTTCCACGTATGGAGTCAGCTATTACGAGGGGGCATAGCTTTAAATTAAGGGGAGGTAGGTATAGGACAGATGTTGGGGTAAATTTTTTACTCAGCGCGTCGTGAGTTCATGGAATGCCCTGCCAGTAGCAGTGGTGGACTCTCCCTCTTTATGGGCATTTAAACGGGCATTGTATAGACAAATGGAGGATAGTGGGCTAGTGTAGGTTAGGTGGGATAGGGTCAGCGCAAGATCGATGGCCAAAGATCCTGTACTGCGCTGTATTTTTCTATGTTCTATGAACTCCTTTGATAGTAGAAATTTCTCCTTGGGATACGATCACTTCTTTTAATCCCAGCAGAACAAGGTTGTGAGATTCCAAATTATAACGCCGCATGTTCAAATCACATCTCTTACCTCCATTCGATTTTCCTCTGTAAGGTAGTTCAATCAATTATCTCAACTTATAACAAATCGCTCATCGTTCAAATTAATTGGAGGAATGTGAAGTGCAGAATCCTCTGAACTCGCTTCGAAACATTGTGTCGTTCAAAAAACACAGTCTCCTTTGGATTTCCTTCCCTGTCAAAATATTTTGAGCATCTTCACATGACACATTTCTTTCTGTTTGGAATCGTTTTCAAACTGCTCACCTCATTTAATTTCCTTTCGACTTCAGCAAGTCCACTAAACCTTGCTTTTAAAGGTTCACATATCACTGGAAGTAACACAGACACCTAATTCCAATAGCAAAATTGCGAGTTTTTCTTAAAATGTTCTGTCTGCATCCTGTTTCAATGTATTCCATTATACATTCAAACACTGTCTATCCAGCTCTGCTGCTCTGTTTAATCTTGCCTGAAAATGTGTGACTAAATACAAATACGTGGTCTGTGAATTCGGACACACCTGTGTATGCTTCATCAGTATTAGCGGTCCTCTCACTTCATGCACAAAAACTAATTCAAGTGTACTGAATTCAGTTGAGTAATTTGGTACATAGCTGATTTCAAAAAGCTCAAAACAATATTCCCTTATCCCAATCATCTTTACAGGCTAAACTCTTAGCCCTCAACATGGTCTTCTGTGTCTGATGCTACCTTTCGAACGATTCCTGTTAATCTGGATTGTACGCAGTAGATTTGAATGATTTTATATCTGAGCTGTCCATAACTTATTTTAATCATTTGAATGTAAAATTTGACATTTTATCTGATTGCACCGTTGTGGCTCGTCCCTCAATCTAGTCAAAATTTGACTAATTTCTCTAACGTTCTTTAACATGTGTTATAGCACAATGGAAAGAACTGTGAAACCTCCTGGATACATTCCTGACTGTTAAAAAAATGCTGATTCCTAATTTTGTTTGAGGTAGAGAGTCTACGCTATCAATGAGGGCTCTTCTATATGTTTCCTTAGATGCAGGAATCGCGGCTAGTTTTGGGATTCATTGTTGCTTGTGATTTTTCATTTCCTTAACCCGTCTGGCAAATTCAAATCCACCCTTGTTCAGTCACGGCCAGTAATATGTGTTTGCATTTTATCACGATCTTTTGTCACTTTTCAATGGCCCTCGAGGGATAGCAAGTGCAGACCCGAATAGGTTGCTTTCTATCATCCATTGGCAATACGACTGGATGAACCTCTGCCCGTTTCGCAAAAAGCCTGAATATGTGATGTTCCCCATTTCCTTGTTAAAACATAATTTTCTATGATAAAATCATTCAGGAATTCATTTGTTTCTTTTTCTGTGCTCGTCTTTTGACAGAAATGCTTTAAATTTTCATCTTTTTGGCATAATTCGGTTAATTTATGTGAGCTAAAGATGCATGTTCTGTCATTTATCTGCTTCGTGTTTGTCTCAACCATTCGGTAAAGCAGGGCCTCTGCTAATTCCACTTCAACTTTTTTAATTGTACTGTTTGATGTCTCCTTATTCACGTCTTGACTTTGTGACCCTGTTACCACACGGTATGGAAAAATCCAATGATATGAATCTTTTAATAGATTACCTGCCTGAGATTCCAAAGGCTTTTCAAACACAGTCGGAAGCACTCATACCTGTGAACCAGCGAAATATTTCGCAAGGACAAATTGTATTCCTGGAGCTGAGGGTTTTTCCCGTACTCCTGACATGACTTTTCCACTCTTTATTGAATTCGCAAATCTTATTTTATATAACTAAGGGCTTCTTTACTTACAATGATTTCCCATTATTAGGACATTTTGTGACAAAGGTTCTTCAGAAATAGGTATCTACTCCCCTTTCAGCATCACAGGCTGAATCTTTCCTGTGTCTCTCAATATTGAAGCCACTTACCTACTGCGCCTGACATATGTGAATAAACTTTACCTTCACAGATTCGTGGTTTAAGAATATCCAGCACTTGCTCCTTAAATGTACTCTGATAATTTTATACTTTCTGTTGCAGCTTTGTAGCCCCCACTGTGCTTTCTGTTACCACTCCAACAAAGCACATTGGCTTATTCCATTTTCCTCCAAACAACTTCCCAGTGCCTTTCATAACCAAACGACATTGGGATTTCATGTGGCTTACTTTAATGCAGTGAAAACACCGGAGCTTATTAACTTCCCTTTCCCTTTAAGGGTTTCTTCTGTACCCTGTGGAAAGTTTTCCACATGATCGTCACGAGATCTGTATTTCCCATTCCACGTGAGGATTCATTTTCCACATTTGCTTTCAGTTATCGATTTAATTTGATTTTCAGCACCAAACATTGATTTATGTATCCACTCATAATCATCAGTCATTTCAGATGCTAGTCGGGCCGTTTTAAGTACCTGCTCTTCCTTGCTAAGCTGACCTTCAGCCTTTATCGCCAACCATTTTACCTGACGAACCATCAATTTACGAAGTTCAAACTCCTTCTCTTTCTTTCTTTCCTGACTCTCCATTTATCTCCTTACTCTGTCGCTTTCTCCCAATTCTGTCTACCTCTATTTTTTCTTTTCATTCTGCCAAGCGATTTTTGCCTTCTTTGCTCTCTTTTTAATCGTCATTTAAACTGCTAATTTCTGTTGCACTTTCCTTGTCGTTTAGCTCTCAATCACGCTGCGTCTTTTTCAATTGAATTATAGCTCCCTCAACAGACTCTGATGTTATTTGCAGGGAATTTAGATGCTGATATGTTCAGGCAATATCTCATAGAAGGAGGTAGATCCAGTTGAACTTTTCTGATAATTCCAGCAGGTTGACATAACCATCTTTTGCAAAAACCCTGAAGTCACTTCTTCCATTCACAGATATCTCTTGACGACTGAAACAACCATTGCTATCCTAAGCACAGCTTAAACATACCGAAACCAACACGCAGAGCAAAGGACACTAACACCTGTCACTCCCAAGGTCTGGGTTCAACAACCTAATCTCAATTAATAACTACAGAGCACATTTTGCAAAGTGACCCTAATCAGTCATGGACCAGGTCAAAAGTTTCTAGAAAGTAGTCTGAACCCTGAATTTTCCAATTGTTCTAAGCAGGTGTACTGTTGATATTTTAGAAGAGATGCAGGTTGTCAAACCATTTAGTTTTAAACAAAGCAGAATGGAAAAAAAAACAAAGAGAACAGAGCACCGAACATCTTAATCTACCTGAAAACCAAATAAATGGTCACAAATCAGTGATGCTATTCCAAATACTTGTAACAATCCCCCAGAATAACCCTTGGCACCAAAACTGAAATCAAACACAGGATTCTACAGGAGAGAGAGTGGGCAGCATGTCCCCTCGTTTGCATGCATCTGTTCCTTGTAACATCAGCCTCAAAACTGACTACTTTCAATGAACAGCTGCTACAACCAAACCAGCGTGAAGCTGAGCCTGAAAAACGGACCACACCGTTTCATTGTACAAGTGATTCTTTGAACATTCGTTTGCCTTTGTCAGCGTCTGTGCGTTTGGATCCAAGCAAAGCTTTTCGGAATCACTGCTAGTACGACACCTCTGGGAGAAAAAAAGCTAAGGACCGCATTACTTTGTGAAAGGAGCAGTGTCAGCACAGACAGGAAGCACTGCATCAGTAAGGCTAACAATAACCAATTGCAATCCGCTTATTTCTGTACAGACCGTCTCATTAAATAGCCAACGGTTACACCTCCCTTATTTCTACTTCAATTTCAAGACACATCAAGCTTGAATCTCCCAAGCAAATTTGAGAACATATCTGAAGGATTTTCGATTTTCTTTTTCTATGGGCGTGCGATTACATTCTGAAATGCGGAGTGGGGATTTTTTAACAGTTGAAGCAATTGTGTTTTTTTTTACCGTAATCTGAAGTACTTGAGCAACCATCCAAAACGTAAAGTAATGATACTCCTATAAAATTAAACCCTGATTGCAGCAGAGAAAGTTTCTATTCGTCGCCTTCTCCAAAAACCCAATTCGTGCTTATGAAGAGGGCTTCGGTTAAAATTCAATGGAAGCTGAGAAAAGAGCACACCGGCTGTTAAATTACTTTCATGTATCCACATACGGGTGATTTTTCATCTGCACTGGCTCGCATCAGATGCTTTGTATTAATTCCCAATGAATGTCAAAGTTTTTTTTCTGGAAAACTGATAGAGGAGAAATATTATTTCATAACAGTAAAACGAATCTAAGAACTCATATAAACCACAGTTTCAGGGTTCTTACAAGTTTGTTTAACATCCATATCTGAGGTTCTTTTAGACATCACGTTCGGCTCTTAAACTATGTATTTGCGAGTTGCAATGGGGAAAATAATCCTGAATCCCCGACTGGAAATCGGATCACGGCCACATTGGTGAAAGTGCTGTCAATCAGGGGGATGATGTTCGAAACAACTCCGTTTTAAGTGCTCAGATGTTGACATCTTTTTATCAGTGGAGATAAGATATTCCTCCAAAATGATCGAGCCATCGAGCCATCGATCATGGAAAGTGACCTTCCATCCCGGTTTTCAGCACTTTGGTCGAAGCTTTGTCTGCTCTGATGTTTCAAGTGTTAATCTCAATAGTAGTATCCCTGTACCGTTTTAATATCAAACCACATAATAAATGACAGTGAAAAGTGAGATGGTAAGACTATATTCATGGCCCTTGTGGGAACTGAACATCATTTTCATCCACAGAGGGAAATATGCAGACACACTCCGCTGAGAATACCAGTGACCTCAGACAGACCAAACCCCAGAAAGCAAGAAATTACCCAACTTGTTTTTTTTCTGCCATTTCGGACTTCAAAGCCAGAGCCTGGTTACTTTAAAGAAAATACATTTCGGCAACGCCCTTGTCTGTGTTCCTCTCCAAATGAATCCGTGTCACTCTGCATTTTATACCACTTCGATCGATCTTCCAGCCAAACGGAAACAATGGTCACGTCACCTGCATCCTGTTCTGCAAAATGGACTTCCTCACGTTCTCAGAAGAAGTAAATTGAATATGGCATTTCAAATATATTTTTGGCGTACATTGGGAATAGCATAGTCAAAATTTCAGACAACACTTTGTATTTTGGATGCAGCACGTGTGCAAAATCTCAAAAAGGCCTCAAGGAGATGCAAGCCCGCAAATGCTGGTTTCCAAGATCAATGTTTTAACCACTCAGCTGCAGGTACATTGCTGTGCACGCTGAGAAAGGGATCTCATGCATGAGAACTGCAATTGAATAGATAAGTTAATAGTGCGTGTATTATAATCCCAGATGTAACAATGCCGTGACAGAACCGAGGGCATCATGTGCCAAAGAATGGGAGAATGTCACTCCGAATCAGATCGTGTCCAAGGTAGTATAGTCTAGGTCAGTGCAATGGCCTGTAAATAGTTAACATTGATAGTAATAGACATAAAATATTGAGTGATCTTTGCAAGCAGAATTATGTGGATCAGTCAGAATTGCTTGACTGCATGTTACAGTTCCACATCAGTAATGTTAGTTTCGACTTAGATCAAGAACAGAGGGACGTCGGATGCTCTGACGTTTCCAGTGATCATCTAAATAGTCATTAAATGTCTTGAGAGCGTCAGTGGAACAAACACATAAACCTCCTGAAACGATAGGGTACCTTGTTATTTGCTGGAACGTGGAATCTACATTTCCGTCTTTGAAGAGAGTTAAGAAAGCCAATACTTCTGGCAGTTGGTTGCCAGTTTTCTTCATAATTCCAACAGAATGGGTTTAAATTCCACATTGTTTGATGTTACCGAAAATGACTTCCCCTTTGAAATTCTCTGTTCACATGAATGTCTCTCCTTGACGAACAGAAATTGAGTTTCTTTGTTCTAGTACTTGGAGTGAGGAGGGGAGGATTTACACACAGTAAACTGTAAATTACTCAAATATATGTCTCGTTTGATATGTTGTCTTGACTGACTGAGATGGTGTTTGTGAAGCGATTTTATAGTCTTATAGAATACGGTTTGCGGAATTCAAATTGAAAATAAATGATGCACCAATATCGAAATGTGTCAATCTATTCATAATTCATTCAATACTTGATGTGATAGTTTTGTTAATGTGAGTATAGAGTAAAATAGAATTCCTTTATTACGTAAAATTCCTTCCATTTTTCGCCGACTAACTCTTACCCAATATCTTCTGTCTGTGTTCCTAATTCTTTACTTTTAGTGAAAAGGAAGAGCTGTTCTTTATCGACCTTTCTAAACCCATACTAAACCTCGACATCTTCATCAAATATCACTTAAATCCTTTTTGCTCACTGCAGAACAACTTCAGTTTCTCTAAACTGATCATATGACTGATATCCACCAGTTCCAGAACCATTCTGTTCACTCTCCTTTTCCGTGCTGGTCACTTGTTTGCTCGGAACGAACGCTCCATATTCATGTGCGTGATATTATCATTCGCAGGTGATTGCTCAGGAACATTACTGAATTCCTCAGGTATTCCCTGAACTGTGGACGTTTCCTCTGAACACAATGCTTTTAATATCTTTCTAGGTGCAGACTCGGGCATTTGATTTCAAAGTTAAACACAATGAAATGATTTTAGAATCTGGAATGTACACAATTTAGCAACTAGTGCTGCTCTCACTTGTCTCTCTCTGGGGCGGGTGCGACACATTTTGTCGCCACCTTCATATCTTGCCATGCGACTGTTTTCAAAAGTTGCTTTAAGACGCTCCTGACTTCGTGTCCATTCGTTGTCCTGTTCATCCCTGATCTCCATGATCAACTCTCTGTCATTGTTTAACACATTCTGTATCCAGTAATGGATGTCACTGTCTTTAACGTTGTATAGTTAATTCCACTGACTCACGAACATGCCCAGACATTTACTTCCGGCAATTGTCTTTCCTTAGTCGCCCCCGAACGTTGTTAAGTAAGAGTTCATTCACCAGGTGATGACGAAGGGACTGCAACATATGCACAAATCAAATGGCGATTACTTTATATCATAACAGGATACGTAAGAAAAAATATGTTGTGAAATTTGAAAGGGTTCAGTGAAGATTTCCAAGGATGTTGCCAATGTTGGAGGTTTTGATCTTTCAGTAGAAATTAAGTCAGCTGGGGCTGTTTTCACTGAGAAAGGTCCACTCGTGCCTTCCTCAGCTGTGGCAGGTAGAAACATCCTCCGTGGCCGCTCTGCGCAATATTTTGACTTTCTCACAGCGTTTCGAGTGACATGATCTTGTACATCTCTTCCCACAGGTACAATAACAAATCATTTACCTTGCAGAGTAAATGGATGATAATAACGATATGCCATAGAATAGAATGACTCTGACATACCTTGCTGTGATATCCGTTTGGACCTGGTGTTACAGAAATGCATCCTACTATTTCTGAGTATATTCGTGTGGACACCAGAAGTCATTCCCTCACTGCAGAGCACAATCCACCATCCAAGTTAGCATTGGAGTCGGGTTCCCCATCAGAGCTCGTTCTCTCCATCTGCTTTTCTTTCCACATGTTATTTTTTTTGTTTTCTTTTTCTATTTATGGACTGTTTTGTTTTTTGAACTGATTCGTGGAAGCAATGGCAACAAAGAACGGACTGCAGCCGTGGCGATCACGGACAAGCCTTAACAGCGGGAGACAAAAAATAACTCATATGCTGGAGTCCAAGGTAGACAAGAAAGAGGCTAGAAAAATACAGCAAGCCAGGCAGCATCAGAAACTGAAGAAGTCGACGTTTTTGGTCTTCTTGCAACCTTACTTGAAGGTCTAAGAGTGATAGTGAGTGCTGGCTTGCCTATTGAACTTCGACAGCAGTGAGAGAAAAAGAAGTAGGTCCTTGCCCAGCGCAGCGAATACTAAGCCCTCTTTGGGAAAGCTCAACTGAGAGTGTTTGCAGCCAATGGATTAAGGAAGGTGATTAAATTTTGGCATTTGTAACTTTATTTTCTTTCTTTTACATTTATGCTTAGAAGAGTGTTATGCTGAAGATTAGTACTGACATATTTTTCAACTTCTGCAAATACGACTCGATACTTGGTAATCTGCACCGAAGATGCTGCCCGGTGTAAGAATATTGTCCATTTATCATGCTTTCCTTTGGTCTATTTCTGAGAAAAAGTTAAAATCAAACTTCCATCTGATGCAGTGACCTGGCACCACCGAGCCTCCCACTAACCCTGACCCTCACTCACTCCCACACAGGGTGGATGCAACATTGCCTCCATTTCATAAATGGTCAGATCCCTACAAGTCTTTCTGCTTGATTGGTTGGAGGACGAATACCTAAAGTTTATTCCTCCAGCTGTGGTTCTTGCAAGACAATGTTCAGAAGATGTCATCAATCAAGTGGGCAGCTGCCAGAGGATGGTTTAGCTCACTGGTAATGTAAGCATGCATGCTGTGACCGTTATTCGGAAAAAGGTGTTTGTATGTCGTCTGCACAGTCAGTAAGTGAAAGTGAAATTGGTGGCTCAATTTTTCTCAACTCGGATTTCATACTTGTTCCATTTAGATCTCAAGTGCCAAGGATGGCTTTCGCAGTTTTGCCATTTACGCCACTGAGAGCCTCATGCTTCTTTCCAGAGTAAGGATCAAGCCAACGGCTGCTCCATAGCTCAGCAGAAGTAGGCAGAGCATGCAGGCACGGTTAGGACAGTGACAGATGGTGCAGTATGCTGCTCCATCCCAAGATCTTGAGCTTCTAAATCTCCTCCTCTTCATCGCCACTCTCACGAATTTTCTGTATTTGGGGCTGTGGTTTCTTTTTTTAATTCACACCCGGTGGGGGTGTATTAGCTGAGATTTCCAACAGTACAGAAAGACGCCGGTCGGTCCAACAAGTTCACACTGCACCTCCAAAGAGTAACCACGTAGAGCCATTCGGTTATCGTATATGTACGCCTGACTCACGAACTTAACACGACTAACATGGCCAAATCACCTGACTTGCACAATTTTAGATTGAGGGAGGAAACCGGAGCAAACGAAAGAAAATCCACACAGACACGGGAAAAATGTATAAACTCCACGAAGGCAGTCGTCTGAAGAAAGAATCGAGCCAGGGTTCTTGGCGTTGTATGGCAACAGTGCTAACCACTGAGCCACCATAATGCGTGGCAGTAAAAGTGCAATACGAAGGAGAGTTGAAGCTGGGTGTGATTTAAAAGTACAATCCCATTATAATTCAACTCCTGTCAACCCTTTTAAACTGGGATAAGCCTTCCAACTCGGCATCACACTCATGATCTATCCTAACTGTCCATATTCCTACCCTCACCCCCCCACAGAGATCGATCCTCATCTCCAATCTATCACCTTTACCTCACCTCTGTATACCTATCACACACTCAGCCACCTTCCCATTAGTCCCACCCCCATCTCATTTATCTCTCTAATCCTCTCGGCTCACATTCTGCATGCCTTATTTCTGGCTCCTGCCCGAAACGTCGACTTTCCTGCTCATCAGATGCTGGCTGACATGCTGTGCCTTTACAGCATTCCACTGTCAACTCTGATCTCCAGGATCTGCAGTCCTAACTTTCTCCCAATTGGTTGGCCAACTCAGTTGGAAAGTTGTATCGCTGTCATAATCCTGAAATTTCGAGATGATTTCCACAGTATAGTAACTTCTGTGGCTCCTGGCTGAAGAATCAAATAGATTCTAATCCATTAATAAACCCTGAAATAGTTCACCCTCAACAGTGAAAAGCATGATATATTTTCTTTGCAGTCAAAGTTAAAGCTTCCTGGAATATGTTAGAACTCCTTTGATATGAAAAGAAGACATATTTTTTATTTTGAACATGAAAGATGACCTCTGGACTGTGAGCAGGTGGCTGAGTAAAAGTTCATGACTAAGCTGTTTCTTGTTTCTGAATCCACGCCTGGAAGTTAGTTGCAGGTTTCCTCTTGATTAGAAACACTGTGGACTCTTGCGGACATGAAAAAGGTAAGTTCTGGGACCTGTTGCCAGAAAGACTGAGAGAGAATATGACTGAGCAGAAGGATGAGCTGGAAGGTTTAAAACTGAACTTGTCTGAGAAAGCGTTTTGTTTGTTGATGCTCCAGCGTGAAGGTTTGATAATCCTGTGTTGGTGTGACAACATGGGAATTGCTTCAATAATGAATTCAGGTGTGATTTTATATTAACTGTTTGCCTGTTTTTTTGTTTGAAAGACGCTGAAAACAATAGGTAATGGTTAAAATCATGCATGTTTTAAGGAAGGAGTATGTGTAGAATGTTTTCGTGAGATGTTTGTGTGTGTGTTAGTGAGTGAGATTGATGGAAACGCTATTGTGTGAACATCTTTGTCTCTGAGCTGGCTGCCAGTGTGGAAGAGGCTGAGAGAACAGATCAGGGATTGGAGGGAAAGATCCCAGCTGAGTGCCAATTTGATACGTTCTTTGCCCAACACCCCACCACAAAACCGGGCCTATTGTTTCTCACACTATTTACCTTCCCCACCCATAACCCTCCCATCCCGACAACCATACAAACGTTCCTTGCTCGACTATTAGCTAACTCACAAATATATTTTGTTATTTCGTATATACTGTTACTTTTCTCAGAACATGGAACTTGCACAGAGTTAGATAGAGTTCGACTCGAACTAAGATGTTATGATTACAGCAAGAAAAACTCATTTAATACATTATTTTGGGCTCTGCTCAGGGGAAGGTTTTCAGTGGTTTGATCCATGAACGTCATATCAGAAGCTTCATGCTTATATATGGTGTGCACGCTTATCTTTGTTTTAAAACCTGATGAGAATCGGTTTCTCCTTTTACAAATTGAACGTGAGGAAGATTCACCACTTGATGGATTGCGATTGGAATCTCAAAGTGTTTTTGATAGTTATTGACCCAAACAATTCACATTTGCATTGTAGATTGTGGTCATGCATTTTGTGGATGGGCTATGAGTTACTTGCCGCAGAAACCCGAACATTTTATCTATTCTGATAGCTCTAGGATTGATATGACAATGAGATCATCTATCCCTGCGCAAGATAACTCACGCACGTGCACATTCATTATGCTTCTGTGGACAAAAACGGTAATGAGATAGTTCCTTTTAACACAGCAAGTGTTTATATTCTGGAATTCACGTTTTGAAATCGTTTGATTCCGAGCGTAAAGCTCATGTACGTGAGAGGTCATTAGATGATTATTTCAATAGAAATGATATTGTAGCTTGTGGATGCAAGGAATGGAAATGGCATGAGCATTCAGAGAACTGGTGCATACATGATGGTGCGAAGGGCAAATCCTTGAAGCAAAAATTCTGTGATTTTTAATTCCGAAGTTTGCTAAGAGATGGCTGCCTCATCATCTTTTGGTTAGGGCTGCTGTTCCAATGAATGAATTGGGTAACTCTACACATTTTATGTCTGATCGCTCATTTTGTAGTGTTACTGAGTGCTTAATATAAGAATCTGAATGCTGACGTGCAAACAAATATGAACAAGAATCAACACAGTGTGTACTCTACCATTCCACGTCGACATGGAAATTCCTCTGATACACGCATCTACATTCAACTGAGGTGGTCTCGTTTTGACACCTCAACCTCGTGGCAATGATAGAATAGTTAATTCGGAGTACGTAATGTCGATGAATCTTTGTCAAATAATTAATGCTGCTGGCCTACTGCGGGTACTACTGTCCATTGCCAAGATTCTTCGAACTTTAACACCTCGATTCGCAATCTGAACACACACACACACACACACACAACACACAAACACAGAAAAAGAGAGACAGACAGACAGAGACAGACAGAGACAGAGATATAGAGAAGTGTTAACTTTTGGGATTGTCAGATTGAAGGGTTTGAATAATAAATAATAAAGAATCAATGCATTGACAACCAACCGGTATGAAAAATAATTAAGACCTTGCCGTATTGGTTTGTCAGGACGTAATTTACTACTCTCAGAACAATATAAGGTGAGAGGAAATTCTGTCCATTTTGCGGAAATGAAATAGTGACTGATGATTGTTTTTGTATCATTCACGTGATTCCGTGACGATCATCCTGTCCCTGTCACATCCATTGCAGCAGCAAACCGTTCTTCATGGATTTGTGTTGGACTCAATCGTTTATCTGTTGAGATCCTGGGATTAATTATTACATCCGTCAAACTAAAGTCTTCGAACTCAGTTGTGCAATGCTTCCATTTTGCTGCTTCTTTGAGCATTGAAATGTGACTGTCAAAGTAAATTTCTACGCATTCTTGATATGCTATCTGAATTTGGACTGAGTAGCCATGTAAGTAAACGTGTTTGTGCAGCAATTTATTTTCGCAACATAAATCCAAACATGAATTCAGAATTGATGTAATCCCTGATATTTGCTCCTGTCACGTTGGATTCTAGGAAATCGATAACATGCAGCAAACACAGAAGAATGAAGCAGCCGATAAAGTGAAAGATAATACCACAGACATCTCCTGCTTTCCATCTCTGAATCACTGCAATACTGTGCGTTACTCTGTCTTCTTAGTCCCTCACGGATTCGACTACTCACTATAATGTCTTTCACTGTCAGTGTATTGAGCAGTAAAATGAGTGCAAACGGTAGCAATGGAGTTATAACGTTATCAAACCAATCAGAACTCAGCCAACTAACTTCAGTGTAATAGCTTGGTTTAATGTAACAGAACCATGGCACATTGTTAATTGTCTTTCCAGGTTCTTGTGGGAAGTAGGAAATATCTTTGACACGGAGCGCAATGAAGGTTGTTGCTGGAATCACACGAGCAATTTTGTCAGTGCAATACTTTTGTTTTACGTTCTGACAACAAATGGCTACACATCGGTCCAGGATGAAAATGACCATGAAACAGACAGAACATCCTGTGGTGACACGCCACAAGACATGGCTAATAATACAGATGGAAGTGATGAAAATGACAGATCCTGGGTCGTTGTAATAAATGCTTCGGCATAGTGTGACCCCAGTGATAATAAACTGCAGATCCACTGTTGCCATGGCCACCAAGTAGTAAGTTGTGCAGTTGGAGACACTGCACCTGCCCTTGGATAAGATCACAATCGTGACTATGTTAACTGTGAGTGAGAAAATTGATTAATAACTTCAAAATACTATTCACAAATTCACTGGACAATTAGGCAGGATGTCTGAAAGAATATAATTTCAGCTCTAACTTGAACACAGACCCATATCGAAAAGTTATGACGGTTTCTGTAGATTTTCGTTTAATGAAAACGTTGAATTAAGTTGTATCGTAGATTCCTGTTTGATGCAATTTCAATTCTGTCCGCTCATGCTTTCACAGAACACCAGCAGGATAAAAGTAAGGGCTGCAGATGCTGGAAACCATAGTGTAGATTAGAGAGGTGCTGGAAAAGCACAGCAGGTCATGCAACATCCGATGAGCAGGAAAATCGACGTTTCGGTCAAAAGCCCTTCATCAGGAATAGAGGCAACGTGCCTGCCACTCCACGCGACTCTCTCCAATCCGCAGGCACCCTGCCTGTATTCCCGATGAAGTGTTTTGCCCGAAACGTCGATTTTCCTGCTTCTCGGTTGCTGCCTGACCTGCTGTGCTTTTCCAGCACTACTCTAATCCTAACAACAGCAGTAGCAGACTCCTTACACAAATGACACAACTGTTTGGTGGCATGATCTATTCATAACGCAATTGCAGAGCCTCAAATGTTCAAAGGCCAAACTTTCAAGAACGATTTTATACAGCGTTTTGAGTTTGTGGACTACATTATCGCAGTACTTCTCTGTCAATTAACGGTCAATAATCGTCTTTTTACATTAGTTTACTACAAAAGAATATCATCAAGACATTTAGCCGTCGAGACAGACAAAACAAAAAGACTGAACGGTCTCTCTCTTTTCAACTTAATACTACTTTATCCATTAGACTGCATGTATTTCCTCAGACATTTAGTTACAATTAAGTAGAATCAGCTTCCCGTCAGGAAAGCGTACTGCTATGTACTAATTCTGCAGTGGCAAAGCCTGCCAAAATGACATCATAATTATGATTTCTAAACTGCACTTCGCGCACTTTACCAGGAAACAATTCTTCCAATTGCATATATTAAAGATGTCATTGTCACATTTCAGTCCATATCATCCAACACCTCAGAGTTTCCTTCCGTTGTTAGCTGGAGTGAAGGTAGCAGTTTCATAATTCAGACAACCCACGGGCGTCACGCTGACGTTTAGATCACACGAGGCAAGACATTTAACTTTCGGTATCATTTAAGTCATTTGTTTGAACGGAACTATATCACTGAATTGGTACCTATAACTCTGGTGACGTTACTGTAAAAATCAACATAAGAATTCAGTGAATGAAAATCGAGATCACCACGCAACCTAGGACAGATACAAATTCAGTTTTGCGATTAAACAAATAAAAATAAGTAACTTACCAGGGATACCAATAGCAGCAAGCATATTGTAGTGTATTTTAACCCATCGTCAATTTGATTATGCATTCTCTCTGAAGTGAGCTTTGTGTTCGTGGCACAGCCTCTTCATTGAGAAGCATTCAGCCATTCCCGTTGACTTCGAGTCTCCACGTATAATTAATGGTTCGTATCTCAGATAAAGGCCTCCCCTTAAACTAACCCCTGCCTAGCCAATTTTTACCTCCAAACAATCACATCGAATTACACCTTGTGCACTCAGAGCTCTGGGTTCACTTGGAACAGAAGGGAACAGATGATCAGAGAGATGGAGCAACAGGTCCAAATGTCTGAATGGGTCAGAGTGAACTGCCCAGTGCATGTCTCCTTTTCAGTAATATGTCTCCTTTTCAGTAACATTCTTCTTTCCATTCTTCCTGAAAACACAACTTCAGATTGTATAACACATTTTGTTCCGCTTACCAAACCACGGTCCATTGTATTTATCTGTTTATATCTATTTGCACTCTCTCCAACGTCTCTTGATAGCTTAATATCCTGCTTATCTTAGTATCATCACCAAACAAATATACAATGCATCCATTCCGCTCTTTAGCATCATTATTAGGGATTATTGAGGACCCAGAACTGCGCACTATGAGGGTGCAATGGATACATTGAGTCAAACTGATCAACACTGATTTATAGGAAGTGTCTGCTTCCTGTTTGCTGAGCAGTTTTCCACCATTACAGTATAACACAATCGTAGGGCTGAATAAGAATAAGGAGAATCTTTCGGCAAGTCATTCCCTTGAGCACGGCTGATGTCTTCTCGGCCTCAGTTAGACTTTCCTACCCACTCTCCAAAAACGTTAATTTACTCCATGTCACAGCATCCACTACACTCAGTATCAATAAGTTAGACAGATTCACAACCGTTTCAAAGAGGAAGATCTCCTCACCACTGTTTAAAATCTGCTCTCCCTTATCCTGAAACGATGATTTTTTTTCTACATTGCCCCATGGGACAAAATATCCAGTCCACACCCTGTATAATCACTGATCTTTCACATCATATATACCTCACTGCGATCTTGCCACAATCTTCTGAAATCCATGGAGTATTGACCTAAACTGCTCAACCATTCTTCAGAAGACAAACTCTTCACCTTTGGAATCAATCTAGTGAACTTCTGCTGGACTTCCTCGAATGCAACTACATCCGTCCTCCTGCCAGAGCAACATAAACTACACGCACTACTCCAGTTGCAGTCCCACTAATGCCTTGCATAGTTGCAGCATTACTTCCATACTTTAATCCAATATGCATTTAGAAATAAACGCTGAAATTACACTTGCCTTTGTTTATTAACAGCGGTATCTGCATGTCCGATGTTCTGCATCATCCAGATCCCTTTGCCCCCGAGTACACTGACATTTCTCTCAATTTAGATCACATGTTGTCTTTGTATTCTCCAGACTAAAATGGATGGCACTACACTTGTGCACATTAAATGTCAAATCCAAATGTTGGCCCATTCACCAAAATTATTCATTTCCATTTGACACTTCCGGCAACTTCATTGCCAAATACCGCTCCTACCCATTCTTGTGTCACCTGAAAATTTGCTTGTAATATTTTCTGTCTGTGAGTAATGACGTTGATTACAAATAGTTGGAGCCTGAAGACTGACCTCTGCGGCAACCCAGAAGTTTCTAATCAGAAAATGATCCAACTCTTTCATAGCACTGCATTGTATTAGTTCACCAATCCTCGATCTAAACTAATAAATTGCTCCGAATCCAATGTGGTCCTATTTTGATAATTAATCTTTGTGCGTCATCATATTCAACGTGTTCTGCAGTCCAGAAACTTTACATCTCCAGGCCCTCATCATCCACTTTGCCTGTCAAACTTTAACGAACGAGTAAATAATTCAAACATGAGATATTCTTCATAAAACCAAACTGACATTCATGGATTGTGGTTTGACTTTGCAATTCTCCTGTCATTAATTGCTTGATAACCAATTACTTCAATTAGCCTTTAAATGCAACGGTTTGCTCAATAATTGCATTCCCGAATGAAGATAAAAAATCTATATTCTTAACTTTCCAAAAGCTGCACGTTTTCATTGAATTCCTGTGTCATGTACCCAGGGATGGAGAAGAAATGCCCTGATTGCGGTATAACAGGTATAAATGTCTGAATGGACTCATTGTATTCCTGGCTGTCAAACTGTTGGGGCTGAATGTTCTCCTGATGTTCCTGCACTATAACATGAATGGCAGGAATATGCTTCACTTATTCGTGAGTATAAGACTCAAGATCTTTTTGTCCTCTTCTTGTTCATGTGTCAAAGGTTTCAGAGGCTTCTGGAACTTTCATGTTGCTGCATAACAGTGTGAGAGCCCGGACGTTTCATCACATTCCTCTATAATACTTGCGAGAAGTGGACCGCCCTCCTCCTATCTCTTGAATTCAGGCTCTATGATCTGGATAGCCTATGCTGTTCTGGCATAACATGGTCAAAGGCGTGAACATACATCTGATATTCCTGTGCAGCGGGCTGGAGAATCAGAATGGATTCTTCCATTTGCTGCGTAATTAGTTTCTGTCGCTGACTCCTTCCGGCATTCGATGAAGGAATTAGATCATATTTCAATCTTTTAATCTCGAATGTGTATTGGATTGGCCTGATCATCCTTTCCAGATTTTTCACATTCTTCATTTCAAGAATCACTTGAGGAAATTATCTCTGAGCTGCTTCCAATGTAACATTATCGTTTCTTCAGTGATGACACTAAAGCTTTACACAATTCTCCAGATGTGATCTGACTAAATTTTTTTACAGCAGCGGCAACACTTTTCCACCATGCTTTAAGGTTCCCCCTCAGGTTAGAGCAGTCTCAGCTCCCTTGAGGAATGCGCAGCAACGGTGAAAGTTCATCGTCCTTGTCTACTCCATCAATATAATGGAAATCTATTGAGAATAACACAATGACAATTAACGAGAATGCATACAATGTATTTAGATCGTCTCAATGTTGTGATTTTACGAACCCAATATCACGTCCGAGCCTACCATGAATGTCAAAAGAGCCCATGCTGTTCCATTTGCACTGATTCTGGGAAAGTGCAGCGTAGAAACAACAAGGAGAAACAAACATTGGTGGGACTTATGCATCAATCAAAACTACAATACGAATGCTGGACATTTTCTGAAATGGAAAGTTAGATATAAACGAACACAGGCATTTCGGCAGGTGTGCAGGTATGTGGGGACAATTTCAAGTTATTTCCTGAAGAATGGCTCATGCCCGAAACGTCGATTCTCCTGCTCCTTGGTGCTGCCTGACCTGCTACGCTTTTCCAGCAACACATTTTCAGCTCCAAATTCATGTTATGTCTGAACTGTGTTAACGCAGATGTTTATTAATTTTGGAGCAAATGGGTTTCATGAGTGTAACATGATATGGTTTTATTTAAGTCTATGTTCTGCACTAAGCAAGAGACCAGGCAATTTAGGAATTAGTGTTGTGTGATCGGAAGAGCGAATTGAAAATCCTGTGTTTATAATTTAATGGTAATAATATATTGTATTTTATGTGACCTCTAAATGTAAAATATTTTCATTGATTTTTTGACACAATGGTTATCAACCTGAGTCAGGCAAACCATGAAGTCTTCAGAAAATTGTAAACGTTCATCTAATCAGTTAATGTATGAACGCCGACGTCTGTTATTTATGAAGTCACTGGAAGCTGAAGAATTTACAGGCAAACCTTGCGAGTGCAAACAGCAAATGGGACCGCTATCTCAATGATAGTTAACAAGTGAATTTAAGAATAGCATTGGATTAAAGAAAGGGGCTCAGATTAATACTTAAAACCTGCTTACGAAAAGGTATTGTGATAAGCCACGGATTCAGAAACATGTAAACCTAGGAAAGGGGACGAAAAGACCGAATAAGGAAATCAGAAAGACAACACGAATGTAAGCTATATAAAAACAAAGATTGCCAAAAAAAGTCTGTGAATATTGGAGATGGGAAATAGACAAAAGGTCAAATGTGTAACAGTGAATGAACGGACAGGATAATTCATAGCAGAGAACAGAAGAAAAAATATGAAAACTGACCCGTTTCTTTCTGTCTGTCTTCATGCAGAATGTTCGAAACAGAATTTGTCAAGAAACAGCGATAGACATGTTGGTTACAATCGTGATCACTTTGTTATTTTCTGACGTATTCAAGAGAAACAGGAAACAATTCTGGATAATGGGAGCGTATATATGTAATCTGACTATATTGGAATGTAAACAGAGGAATAGCAGATTAACTTGAGACCAGTTACCTTGACATCCACAGGATGGAATCAGTTAGAATCAATTCTGAACAATAGAATATTGGATATTTAGAAAGTAACAACGAACTGTGAGACAATGATTATGTTTTTATGAAAAGATCATCGATATGCAAAAACATTTTGCGTAAGACGTTTCTTGTAAACATACAAAATGGAGAACTAGTGGGATTGGTGTCGTTGGATAGTCAGGTAAGAACTCACAAATTTAGTTAACAAATAAAATTAAAGAAAAGACGATTTGAAGGAACATTTGGAACTGGAAGGTGAGACGTTATGTTCATATTCACCTCAAAATATTTCAAGAATGTCGTCCAGGTCCTAATCTTTCCAGCTGTTCACAGCAAGTTTGCAGCAACTATGAAACTAGTCGAACTACTTAGTTTTGAACAAAACAGTATTTATTGACAAGGTTACCAAATGAAATGCAAACAGAAGAGACCATCGATTAACAAATTAGAGTGTTCCAATTTAATGATGCTGTTAGAAATGCTTGCAACAATTCCATGAAACATTGCTTGGCACGAAAGATAAAATCAAATACACGATCTTACCCGAGATAGATAGATAGATGATAGATAGATAGATAGATAGATAGATAGATAGATAGATAGATAGATAGATAGATAGATAGATAGATAGATAGATAGATAGATCGATCGATCGATCGATCGATCTAGGCAGACAGATAAATAGATAGACAGACAGACAGACAGACAGACAGATAGACAGACAGATAGACAGACAGATAGATAGACAGATAGATAGATAGATAGATAGATAAAGTGATAGATAGGTAGAACATACTCCCCAGAGGCACGGCTATTGGTGCAACACAATTATTCAGTCCTTTGCAGGTACAGTGTCAGGTCTATTATCTTCATTGCATCTACTGTAATGTCTTGCTTCTTTAATTCACGTGCAATAACTGGAATTTCTTTAAAACGGTCAAGTGTGATTCTGTGTACATCATAAGGAGGGTGAGGTGGATCGTTCCCTAGATATTTCTGATTGAGGTTGGTGGAGATACTGCGGTCCTTGTCTCTTCCTGTGATATGCATGGCTGCTCCATGACTCAGGATAGGCGTATTTGTGAAGCCAACTTCTCTAGTGTGTTGTTCCATTTGTAAGTGAATATGATAGAAGTGCAAAGCTAAGATATGGTCTTTTGGTCTAAGCATCGTATCCCCTTCTCTATGAAGTGTTAATTCTTTCGTTTGTAATACCAGCAGCTCTGACCCTGGCATGTTCACTCACACTTGTCACTGAACCATAAGTCAGCTTGAAGAACATGGTTGACCGAGGCATTTTCCGCATAAAATGTTACAGATCCTGATTGAACACAATTCCTTTTCTGATGCTGCTGTGGTCTAACGCACGATGTGGATGTCCGATTTTGAGCTGCAATATCTGTAATTGAATTCTGCTGACCACCTCCAAATGCCACCAAGACCCATTCATCCATCAGCTTTGCACTCAGTGACTGACGCCATTTTCTGATATGATAACTCTTCCATTTTAACATTCTCAGATTTCTGAGGGTTTGTCCATGGTGCCACACCTCCAAGTTGTTATGTACCTCGAAATCCTTTCTCGTATCCATCTAAATGTTTTTCCTTCCAATAATGTCATTTTCTGTATTTAACGTGGATGTGCTTTTATTTGCTATCTCCCTGAACATGATGAAGAGCGCTGCAGTTACAGTGATGCCAGCTATATGCACTTTCGGAATCAATAAATTTGTGCAATTTGTATTATTGTTCACTTCCCAGTGTATGTCACTCTATATTGGGTAGGGTGGTTGAGGAGTGGCACAGGTCCTTTAAATTTGTTCAAAAAACCAAAAATTGCTGTAAAAATCTAAGCTGTTATTGCTGTCTGGGCTCAGGGTTTTCACTTCTTGCAGTGGCAAAGAAGATGCTGCTAGGTGGTCGGGGACAGGGAGAAAAGGAGTGATTCGCAGAGTGGATGGTCTCTGTGGAATGCTGATCGGAGGTGGGGGGAAATATATTTCTGGGAGTAGAGTCTGACTGTAGGTGGCATAAATGGCAGGGGATGATATAACGTATCTGGAGTTTAGTGTGTTGGAAATTGAGGACCGTGGGTTCTCTCCTTGTTGCTGTTGGGAGGAGCTTTTGTTCCCGTATACAGGTGCGGGTATTGGAGGACATACGCCGGAGGGCATTGTTGACCACGTGGGAAGTGAAATTGCTGTTCTCGAAATAGGAGATCTTTCGGGATGTTCGGGAGTGCAATTGCTCCCCCAGGGAGCAGATGTCGCAGAGGCAGAGGTGGAGAAATAGAAAGTAAGGCAGAGAATTTTAAAAGAAGGAGGATGGGAGGAGATGTGGGTCATGACCTGTGGGAGTCGGTGGGTTTGACGTAGATGTCCATTTTCTGGCAGTCGCCAGAAATGGAGATGGAGAGATCCAAGAAGGGAAGGGAAGTATCCAACATGGTCCAGCTGAACTTACTGTCGAGGTGAAGGTGATTGTGAGGTTGATGAACAATTCATCGTCTGCATGGGACCGAATTATTGTGTCACTTTCGCCCCCGTCGCCCAACACCCGGCGACTTTCTCGCCTCCACAAACGTAGCCAGGACCTCCACCACTGAAACTGCCGGGAAGGATGGCCCACATCTCCCTTCCGAACATATTATTGCCACCGCCTTAGTCACTTCCACTCCCAGAAGCTTCAGTCGCTGGAAATCTGCCTACAAATACGCAGCTACCGTAGTCTCAATGTCTCAAAACTATGGAATGATTCGATAAAAGCACATCTAATAAACAGAATAGCATTACAACACGAACACTGTTACTTTGGTTTATGATCTCAGGAAATTTGCTAAGTAGTCAATCGAAGCAGATGTTCTGCTATTTTATCCCTGTTTCACTTTATAAACAGAGTGCTTTGTTCTGACAGTACTTCCACGTACACGGAAGGAAACTTTAAAAGATTGAAATGGTTATGATCTATACCTCAGCAATCGTCACACATTCCATGCAGTACACGTAAGTGGCCTCTTTTACTGTTATGTGAAATGTGTTGGAACAAAGGGGTGAACTGAACCTGTTTGTTTGGAAACTATGATTAATTTCAGCCTCCGTGATTAAAAATATCACAATGGAGGATTTAATGATAAATGGACTCTGTACAATATATTTTCCCATAGAATGAGCGGGAGCTTCACTGATAGCACGAACATGCAACAGCTATTCAAGGGATAAAGGCCGGAGAGATCAGGGTCAGAAAACAGTAACAAGGGTTTTCCTGGGACGTGTGAGTTATTTCAATATACGATAAATGATCCTATTGTCACCATGGATCAAACATGCACGTTACATTATTAAACTTATTTTCTGTTTCCAATCCTCGTTATCGTTAGTGTCCCTGCTAAGTCACACTGTTCCGTTATTAATTCCATTAACCGTATTAAACTGTAATGCTGTTCATCTCATTTGCTCTATTATCATTTCCGTTGCAATTCTTCCTGCTGAGACTCTGAACCCAGATATTCACTCTGCAAGTCTGTAGGGACTGTATTAGTGAACATGTTCATTCACTTTCCTCCTCTCTCCTTCTGGCCGTGTCCTTCTTAGGTCATTGCATTGACCAATTTGATTTTAGCCGTGAACGACAATTTGTTGTGTCCCTTCCCTTGTTATTTAAATGTTAGTAGCATGGACGTCACTTTATTTTGTTCTGTTTGAGAACTCCATTTCCTTCCACTGACTCCATCAAATCCTTGGCTAATACCTGAGTTTAAAACAGATGACTGAAGATTATGATGATCGTTTTCTCCATGAGCTGATTCCTGACACCATAACACGACCATTCATTATTTTACCATGACTCCTCCAGAATATACTTCGCTGGTTCATTCCAAGTGCAATTTGAATCGTGAGCTTTGAAATACAATCTTAATGATGCCAATAACTTGCTGCTGACACGCTCAGCTTCAAAAATACAGAAGAAATGTGAATTGTTTGGCCATGGCTGATATCTGAACTCAGCAGCTTCAATTCATTTCTTTGAATGTTGTTCTGTGCCTGTCCACTGAACGCTGATATTGACCCTCTGCTGATCGTGTGGTAAATAAGACGAGAAAATCCATTGAATATTCATGTACAAGCTCAGGCGTCTCATTTGTAGTTGAAGTCCTACTAACTGACTCCTTGTGCGAAAGGTTATTGGACATGCTCGGTATGGTTTGCTGGAGGTTATGATGTGAACTACCTCAGATATTCAGGAAAACCTGAGGTTTTGGTGATCCAACTGTGGAGAGAACATGGGAACTGAAGTTCTAGCATTTGGGGTCTGCAACATGAAGAGCAAATGATACAGCGGTTGCAGAGACGGGAAGCTCTTAAACCACTGATTGTGAGTTAGCGTGGTGTACCACGCAGAAACACACCTTTCGGTTTGGTTCATCCAGGTCGAACAGACATTCTAAGTTAAACACGCCCCAGTTGCCAGCATTAGACCCATATCGTTCAAATTCCTTCCTCTTTATATTGCCTCGCAGATGTCTCCTAAATGTTGTACTTGTACCCAGTTCTGGAATCTTACTAACCATTGTGCCGATACTGCTCCTTTAACACGTTTAGACTGCATGATGACTATCTTTTACAGAGCGGTCATAAAAGACACAGTCTCTGCAAAGTTTACGTTAAAAGGTTTTAAAGCGAGTTTGATTATAGCTAACAAATACTGTTTCAGAGAATGAAAACAAATACTCTATTTCCTGAATAGGACGTATCGAGTTCTCCCAGCTCAGCTCTCTCTGTCATGGATTATATTTTAGCAGTAGTGTCGAAAATAATGCTGAACACAAATAAGAAGTTCCGCCCTGATTTCTGTCCAACTTTTCTCCTGTAAGGCACTTTGTTTGATGTTAACCTTTGTTTATGCAGATTGTTGCGAGGATTGGGAACAACAACATTAAGTTTCGCTAATGTAACGAGTTTTGAGAAGATTTGCAGCTCAGGTCAATGTTCTGGATGCAACGTTGATCACCGAGCTACAAGTTTCCTTTTGCACATTTTGTCACCATACCAATGATTCGTTTCTCTATTTGCTGAGTCGCATCTTTTGCCATCTGCTGCTAAGTGTGTCTCAATGTTGCCTGGTCGCTTTAAAATTAGTGTCAAGTGTTCGTTGTCTGCAGATAGGATAACAAGTGCTTTATCTTTGTGAGTCCTTCTATAAGTGTTCTTAGCAGAAGCAGTAATGCAGAGACTCGAGCAAATAGCTCTGCCAACCATCCAACACAAAATTAGCGTCCGCTACATTGATGAGACCTTTGTTCTCACTGAACGAAACAAAACAGCAGATCTCTTCAATGCCATCAATGATATTCTTGCTGTCATAAAATTCACAAAAGAGGTGGAAAACCACGACACACTGCAATTTCTAGATGTCACAGTAAACCACCAGTCAAAAGGTTTCTTTAGACCAGCCTCTGCAGGAAAACAACACATATGGTTCGATACAGATGCAATCGTTGCAATACTGACAAACGATGCATTATTACAGCATTATATCAGTGAGCCAGCAGACACTGTCGCACAGAGAAACTACGAAAAGCAGAGAAAAATCACCTATAAAACGTATTCAAAAAGAATGGGTACCCAATGGATACTGTCCTCGATTACTCAGCAACAAACAGACAAAGTTCAACCTGTAACTATTGCCACTCTCCCTTCCATTAAAAACATCACGTAAATGATTGCCACACTACTCATACCTCTTTGCATCGTGTTAGCCCACAAACCTGTCAACACACTAAAAGACCAGTTCATGAACTTCACACATACAATACAAACAACAAGCAAAATGAACGTAATTTACAAAATAACTTGCTAGAACTGTAACAATCAAGGCAATGAACAAGGCAGAAAACTAGCCACCAGAACACATCACATCAATTAGCCATAAAAAGACTTTACCATAGACACTCATATCCGTAAATGGAGATGGGGAAGTAGGCCACATTGACTGGAACAACACAGTCCTCGGTCAAGACAAACAGAAACACGCAAGAGAATTCGTAGAAGCCTACCATTCCAATTTGACCTTTATATAAAAGAAAAATCGATTTTCATTCCGACTAAAATTCTCTGAGAGAAAAAAAACAGGAAATTACATCATCAACAGAGGAAATGACTTCACGAACACAAGGAAGCGAAAGCACATCAATAGAGAGTGGAACGTAACACCAGCTCTTCACTGGATGGCCACTGATAATGTTACTTACTCTGGTGGTTAAATACCTGAAATCAAACTTTTTACCTCAGCGAGGAAAGTTACATCTTGGGCTAATCTGTTGGATTTTCCGACATGTGAAGTTATTCTTTGTTCTGTTCACATTTGTTTGTGTTTCGTTCCACAATCTTGGAATGAAAACTAAGGTGGTTTGACCAGCAGCATCCGTCCTGGAATATCCACTCTGCACCTGTTCAAAACAAACATCTACCTTCAGGCTACCTTCTTGAAATGTTTTGCGGTGTTTTTCGTCCGTAACAGAGTGGGGGCTTTTTGGTAGGTGTCAGGGTTTGTTCCAGGTTTTCGATTCAGATGCGCTACCAGTCACCAAGTGTTTTTAGGGGCTGCAAGATGTGACAAGAGGCACTGCACAAAATGTGATTCTGACAAAGCTGTTGTAAATCACAGACAAGTTGTAGTTGGAGTTGCCTGCATTTACGTTTACGGGAAATGCCATGGGAATGTTCAGTGAAGGCTAAAAATCAATTTAAAATGAAGCATCTGTAGCTAGAGGCAAAAAACATGTAAGGGGCAAAATAAATTAACAGTTTGAATTGCGATTAAAAACAGAGGAAAGAGAAAAATAGTGTGACAGAGAAGAGAGATAAAGAGAAATGAAAAAAGAGAAAAGTAGAGACAGGGAAGTAAGGAGGAGAGTGAGTTTGAACTTGAGAAATTGGCACTGAGACATGAGTTGAAAATTTACTTTCTTCAGTAATGAGAACTCATGGGGAAGGTATTGTGTGAAAAGGTATACAAGGCAAAATAATTCGAATGTATCATTGAATGTTTGTGTTTGTAAATTAAAAATGATGTCCTAATGAGGAAACGGAAACCATCCCATATTCAGGCAGATGATAAAACAGCTCAAGTTCATCATATCGTAGTACCAGTGGGTTATAGAAAGGAGGTATTGCGATTGCCGCAAGAACGGCCACGAGTGGGGTCACTTCGAAGTGAGAAAAATGACTCACTACTGAAATACAAAATCATTTCTGCTGCCTTGGACTGTCCAAGGATGTCGTGATATTCTGTCAGACACGTTAAGCATGTCAGGTAATTGGAAAACCACACAGAGTAATAAAATCCACTTATTTTATACATTTTCCAGCGTGTGAAGAGCTTTCCACAACAGGCTTAATTGATTGGATAGTGCCCCTACCTAATACAAAATGTGGGAATCAGTATTTGTGAACAATAATGAATGTATTGGCTAGATATCTAGCGCCCAATCCATGACGCAATATAACAGCTAAAAGGATAGTTACGGATTTATCTATTAGATACGGGCGACTCAAAGAGATGCAACCCGATCAAGGGTCACAGTTCAACTCGAAACGATTCAAAGAAATTATGGCCAGTATACGCATACAGCAATATAAATGTACTGCCATACATCCAGAATCGCAGGGAGCACTAGAAAGTTGACATCAGACATGAAAGACCAGGCTGACGGCTCATAGTCGAGATTGGTAGATGATTGGGAAAATGGAATTCATTTGCACTTCTCGCAAGCAGTTTCACCAAATGAATTGTCCAAGTTCCTGCCATTTGAAAGTGTTTTTGAGCATGCAATGACAGAATCGCTAATGAGAAATTGGCAAATCAGAAATTACACACCACATATTTCGTATTGCATGCCAAATGTTAAATAGCGATTAAATGCAGCGCATGTGCTGTCTAGACAGCATTTAAACTTGTCACACCATACAAGAAAGCAGGAAACAAGTCATTAATCAACACTCGCAATCAGTGTATTGGGGTGGAAGTGTTAATTTACTTCTAGGGAGAGATGAACGTGTCTTATGTAGCTTATCCTGTCTAAAGCAAACCAATCGAATGAAATATTTGATAAAGACAGCAGACAGAATGAAATTATCGAGTGCGAAGTGTGATTGAACGGAAAAGGTGTTTTTACAGGAAGGAAAGCTAAACAAAACTGTGTTATTGGTTACAAATAAGAGGGAGTAACCAAGTTCAGAGGATTCTAAATTGTACCTTCTTCAAACGAAATTGGACAAAGAAGAAGTAGCCAAAATTGGGAAATATTCTGGAGTTACCATCCAGAGGAAAATCGAAAGGATCGGAAAGTTTTGTTATAATCACATGGGGAGTCATGTGGAAATAAACTAGGTGGTTTAAGCATAATTACACATGAGTTAGATACGGGAGATGTTCTTCCGATGAAGCAAAACACTTTGAGGCCTAACACACCAAAACTAGCACAGGGTCAAAACGTGCTTGAATGCATGTTATAAGACAGCATAATCCTCGTGAGTCTTCGTGACTCTAGCTCAGCCATAACAATGGTGCCAAAATTCGATGGTACCAACTTTTATGTTAATAGTATCGCAAAGTCAATGCAGTTACGAACAATAATGCATATCTGCTTCCGACTTTTTAAGATTGTGTTCAAACGTTTAGGACAAGCAACGTACATTTGCAGATTGGACATTCGAAGACGATATTGACAGTTTTCTTTGGCAGAAAGAGCCAAGGAAATTTTAGCTTTTATCGCTTCAAATGGACTGTATCGGTTTAACGTCACGTATTGGATATCGATAATTCGCCAGTCACATTTCAGAGACTGATAAATAAAGTTATTCCTGTGCCAACCATCTTTGTCACATGCAGACGTGACCTGGCAATTTTTGGCACACCATGGCAAGTCCATTTGCAACAGTTAGCAGTCTTGTTTGATCGAATTTGGAATAGGGCGTGCTGATAAATCTGACTAAATGTGAATTTTCCAAACCCAAGTCACCTTACGTCTCCATGGTATTGGATATGGAAAAATTGCCTATAGGGATGCAAAAACAAAAAGAACTGGGGAGTTTCATGTACCAACGATTAAAAAAAGAACAGTACTATGCGTCCTGGGATTGAGTGGATTTTATAGAAAAAAAAATCCATAAAAATTTTTAGCAGTGTAGCTGGTCCACTCACTGATTAATGAATAAATGCAAGATATTTCAGTGGACTGTCAGAAGGAATTTGAAAGCATTACATCCGTGTTAACCACATCTGAAGTAATATTTTCTCAAAATTGTGCAAAGCCATTCAATGTGGCAATCGCAGCAACTGATGTGGGTGTCGGTGATTTGCTTTTGCAGGAAGACTACGAGAAGATACAAAGAACTATAGGGTATTTCTTCAGGAAGTTGAACATTCATCAGAAGAAATATTTAACGGATCAGAAGGAGACTTTGAGCTTGTTGCTGGCATTACAAAATTTAAATGTTTATGTTAGCAGTAACATATCTGAGGCAATCATATTTACTGATCATAACACTTTGAAATTTGTGGAGACAACTAAGGACAAAAATGCCGAACATTTTAGGTGCACTTCAGCTGTCACAGGCACTCAATTTTAAAATTGCACATGTGACAGGACGAGAAAGCATAGTTGTTGACATGTTGGCAAAACTTGAATGAGAAACGTAGGCATTGGTGGCAGATGTCAAACAGACTGAAACAGAATGTAGCTGTGCATGTTTGCATGTTTACAATCAATGTAAAGTAATATGTGTTCTGGAAGGCTAGCAGTTTAGCAATAAGCAATTAAAGCAACGCTGTCATTGGATTTTGCTAGTGCAGTTTCCTTTATAGCTGGAGATGTGGCGAAGATGCTCTTTGATAGAGGTTATCCTTGGGTGTTGAAAGCTTTAATGAGATCAATATAGACAAAGGACATCACTGAGAGTGTGTGTGTGTGTGTGTGTGTGTGTCTGTGTGCATACATATAAATGTATGAGAGAAAGGGAGTGTGCGTGCGTTTCCCTCCGTGTGTGAGTGAGAAGGAGTCTTTGTGGGTGAATGATAGAGAGAAGTAGGAGAGGAGCCGCAGCAGAAGTTATGCGGACCAGACGGGTTGCCGCGAAGGAAAAAAAGTGACCATACATATTAGCAAGGCGGCTATATTTATTGAATATAAGTTTATTGTTTGATTTTATAGCAATTGAATTAAGCTTTCTTATTTAGTATTGTGTGGGCGTTCGGATAATTACGAAATGGATGCTAGGGCTGTTGCTTGCTCTTCCTGCAGAATGTGGCAGTTGAGAGACATGACACATGTTTCTGCTGGCATCATCTGCGGGAAGTGCACCCAACTCCAGCTCCTTGAAAACCGTGTTAAAGAATTGGAGCTGGAGCTGGATGAACTGCGGATCATTCGGAGGCTGAGGGGGTAATTGAGAGGAGTTACCGCCAGTTGGTCCCTCCTGAGGCTCATGGTATATCACAGTCAGGGAGAGGAAAGTGGACTGAAGGACAGTGCAGGGATCCCCTGTGGATATTACCCTCATCAAAAAGAATATGGTTTTGGATACTGATGGAGTGGGGGGGGGGGTGTGGGGGTGACCTACCAGAGGAAAGACATCGTGGTCAGTTCTCTGGCACTGAGCCTGACACTGTGGCCCAGAAGGGAAGGGGACAGAATAGAAAAGCCGTATTGGTAGGAGACTCGATTGTTAGGAGAATTCACAGGAGAATTTGTGGTCAGAATCAGGATTCGCGGAGGACGTTGTTGCCAGGGTCCAGGACGTCTCCGATTGGGTGTATAAGATTCTGAAAGGGAAGGCGAACAGACAGAAATCATGTTACATATTTGCACCAATGATATAGCCAGGTAAACGATTGAGGATATAAAGAGAGTTTGGGCGGAAGCTGTACAGCAGGACAAAACAGAGTAGTGTTCTCGGGTTTACTGTCGATGCCACAAGATAGCAAGGCGAGGAACATGGAGCAGACGCAGCTTAACACGTGGATGCACAGCTGGTGTAGGAGGGAGGGTTTCAGATATGTAGATAATTGGGATGCCTTCTGGGGAAAGTGGGACCTGAACAAGAAGGACGGGTTGCACCTGAAATGGAAGGGGAACAATGTCCTGGGTGGAAGGTTTGCTTGAGTGGTTCAGGAGGGTTTAAACTAACATAGCAGGGGGTGGGAACCTGAGCGAGATGCCGGTGGTGAGAATTGGTGGAGATGAGGCAATATCAAGAGGGAGCGCAGTCAGTGGGAAGGAATTTCCTGGGAAAGAACCAAGGGATCGATTAAAGTGTGTTTTCTTTAATGCAAGGAGTATCAGGACAAAAGCTGATGAGCTGAGAGCGTGGACCAGTGGCTGGTGCAACGATGTTGTGGCCATAACAGAGCCGTAGGTTTCTGAGGGGCAGGAATGGTTGCTGGGTGTTCCAGGGTTTAGAACGTTTACAAATAATAGGAAGGTGGTAAAAAGAGGAGGGGTGTAGCACTGCTAATCAGAGAGGGTATCATAGCTACCATTGTCAAGGAGGGTCTGCTTACTGAGACAGAGTGAGTGGAAATTACGAACAGTAAGGGAGTAGATACTTCATTATGGGTTAAATGCAGCAGCACCCTCCCCCCCCCCATAGCAGCAGTATGATTGAAGAAAGCGTAAGTCGGCACATTTTGGAAATGTGCAAATGAAGTAGGGTTGTTGTAATGGGTGACTTTACCTTTCCCAAAATTGGTTGGAACCTCCTTCGATCAGATGGTTTGGAAGGAGCTGTTTTTGTAAGGTGTGTTTAGAAGGGTTTCCTAACTCATTACATTGACAGGCCGACGAGGCGAGAGGCCATTTTGGATTTGGTGCTCGGCAATGAGGCGGGACAGTTGTCCGATCTTCCGGTGAGAGAGCATTGTGGTGAAAGTGACCACAACTGCCTCACATTCTACATAGCGATGGAGAAGGAGAGAAGCAGGCATAATGGGAGGATATTTATTTGAGTAAAAGGAAACTATGACGCTAATAGACGTCAGTTGGGAAGCATGGACTGTGAGCAATTGTTCCATGGAAAGGGGCACTATATACATGTAGAGACTGTTTAAGGAACAGTTGTTGCGAGTGATGCATAAATGTATTCCTCTGAGACACGCAAGAAGGAGTAAGATAAAGGAGCCTTGGATGACGAGACGGAGGAGGTTCTCGTCAAAAGAAAGAACGCAGCTTACTTTAGGTGGAGAAAGCAAGGGTCTTGCTCAACTCTCGAGAATTACAGGTAGGCGAGGAAAGACCTCAAAAATGGTTTGAGGAGAGCTATGAGGGGGCCCGAAAAAGGCTTGACAGGAAAGATTAGGGAGAATCCAAAGGCATTTTTCATGTAAATGAGGAATAGGAGAATGATCGAAGAAAGAGTACGGCCGATGAGGGATAGCACGGGGAATTTGTGTATCACGTCTGAGGAGGTAGACAAAGCCCTAAATTAGTTTTTTGCTTTTGTATTGACTGAGGTAAAGGACCTTGCAGTGAATGAAACTATTGAGAAGCAGGTAAGCATGCTGCAATGAATAGAGATTGAGGAAGCTGATGTGCTGACAATTGTGACAAAAATTATGATTGACAAGTCGCCAGGGCCAGACCAGATTTGTCCTCGGCTGCTTTGGGAAACGAGAAGTGCGATTGCTTCGCTGCTTGCGTAGATCTTTGCATCCTCGCTCTCCACCGGAGGCGTACCTGATGACTGGAGGGATGCAAATGTAATTCTTCTCTTCAAAAAAGGAAATAGGGAAATCCCGGGCAATTGCAGACCAGTCAGTCTCACGTCTGTCGTCCGCAAGGCGTTTGAAAGGATTCTAAGGGATAGGAGTTATGACCATCCGGAAGAGCATGGCTTGATTAAATGCCGTCAGCAATGCTTTGTGAGGGCAGATCATGCCTCACAATCTTATTGAATACTTTGAGGATGTGACTGGACAAGTTGATGACGGTCGAGCGGTGGATGTGGTTTATGTGGATTTCAGCAAGGCATTTGATAAAGTTCCCCATGGTAGGATCGTTCAGAAGGTCAGGAGGAATGGGATACAGGGAGATTTAGCTGTCTGGATACAGAATTGGCTGGTCGACAGAATACAGAGTGTGGTCGTGGAAGGATAGTATTCTGCTTGGAAGTCATTGGTGAGTGGTGTTCCACAGGGCTCTGTTCTTCGGCCTCTACTCTTTTTAATTTTTATTAATGACTTGGATGAGGAGAATGAAGGATGCGTTAGCAAGTTTGCAGACGACGCAAAAGTTGGACGTGTCGTTGACAGTATAGACGATTGTTGTGGGCTGCAGCGTGACATTGACTGGATGCAGAGATGGGCTGGGAGGTGGCAGACATAGTTCAACTTGGATTAGTACGAAGTGATGCATTTTGGAAGGTCGAACTTGAAAGTTTAGTACAGGATGAAAGACAGGATTCTTTGCAGTGTGGAGGAACAGCGGGATATTGGTTTGCAGGTACATAGATCCCTTAGAATTGCCACCCAAATGGACAGAGTTATTAAGAAAGCAGATGGTGTTTTGGCTTTTATTAACAGGGGTATTGAGCTTAAGAGCCATGAAATCTTGTTGTAGCTCTATAACATTTTGGTTAGACCAGACTTGGTATAATGTTACCAGTTCTGGTCACCTTATTATTAGAAAGATGTGGGTGCTTTGGAGAGGTGTTCAGAGGAGTTTTACCAGGATTCTGCCTGGAATGGAGGTCTTATGTTACTAAGCGACGTTGACTGAGCTCGGACTTTTGTCATTGGAAAACACAGGAAGAAAGGGGACATATTTGAGGTGAAAAAATAATGAGAGGCATAGATAGAGTTGATAGCCAGAGACTTTTTCCCAGAGCAGAAATTGTTAACACGAGCGGTCATAGTTTTAAGCTGTTTGGCTGAAAGTATAGAGGGGATGTTAGAGGTGGGTTCTTTACGCGAGGTCAATGTGGATATTTAAGAGACTGCTGGACATGCATATGGTCACAGAAATCTGTGGGTTTTTACATTTGGTTTACCTTATATGAGGATCAGTGGTCCGCACAACAACGTGGGCTGAAGGGCCTGTTCCGTGCTGTACTCTTCTATGTTCTATGTTGGATGATATGAGTTTTGGTCTGTGTCTTTTTGTGTGTGTGTGTGTGCCTCTGTGTGTTTGTTTCTGACAGAGTGTGGGCATGAGAGAGAAAGTATGTGTCTTTGTGAGGTAGAAGGTATGTGTATGTGTGTACAAGTGAGAGTTTGAGGTGGTTTGTCTCTAAGAAAGAGGATGTGCGCATGTGTTTCTGTCCAACAGTGTGTGTGGGGGTTTGTATGCGTTTCTCTTTGTGTTTCTGAGACAGAGCGGGTGTGCGAGTCCACTTTAGGTGAGGGCATGCGTATGTCTGTGTTCGTATATTTATTTGAGAAATGTGTGCTTTTGGCTTTTATTAACGGGGGTTGAGCTTAAGAGCCGTAAGATCTTGTTGTAGCTCTATAAAATTCTGGTTCGACCACACTTGGAATACAGTGTCCAGTTCTGGTCGCCCTATTATTAGAAAGATATCGCTTGTGTGCAGGTGCCTCCCATTTCCGGGAGAAGTGTTGGCCTCAATCCCTCTTCCATGACGATCTACCAGCAAATATCTGCCAACAGGATAAGCTGAGCATCCAACACACCCTCGGAGTGTGGGATTCCTGTAACATAGCTTTTGCCGGATGTGACGTCCCACATCAGTCTGCAGTTTCCCACAAAATGTCCAACCTGGACCTCACCACGTCGAGTAAAACACTCGTGGAGCAAATACTGAATGAGGCCAAGAGCTTGGATTGGTAACGTACTTTTCCCTTTGAAGGTAGGCCAAGGGGCACTGTAGTGACATTTTCGAAGAGTTAATTTTGCCTAAAATGCAGAGATAACGGGTGCAGAATACACAAATATGGGCAAGAGTACATATTGCTCATAATGTTGAGTTTAATGTGGTTGTTAACGAGACAGTGCTTTCTTCAGGAATGCTGAATCGCATTGTGCATGACTATCACATTGACCACTGTGCATTTCTTAAAAATTTCCTAACTGTTCCAGCACCTGAGCTCTAACAGGGTGTTGTCTGTTCCAATAATTGTCCTTCGGGCACTGTTATATTACCTATTGGATTCAATATTCCATTTCTAACATTAATCAGAGCGCACACCTCGCATTGTTACAAGATATAATGGGCTGCCTTCTTCCTCCTTCCAAACGCGTCTACCTGTCCCCACTTCCTAGGTCCCCTCGGGGAAGGGTTTCTTACCAATAGTCTCTGAGCGGGCATCTGAGGTAGGTTCCGCTCCAATTGGCTATGCTGGCCTCAATCAGCATCTTCGTGGTTGACATATGTGCAACAGGGATCACAGAGGTGCAGGGTATTTCCGGTGTTTGCCTGCAAATTGTGCCGTGGTTCGGTTCAGTTGTGGCCATCCCAGTAGAAAACAAATGTTCATCTCGTTGTTAACTGGAACTTCATGGGCTAGTGCATTGTGTTTTTCTGGATCCTGTTGACGACACCAGAAGAAATATATTGCAAAAGCGTAAGGTTAAAAAAGGTGAATCAGCTTCGCGATTATTTTTAATTTGTGGACTTTTTTCCTACTTTTAAATTGACAGATGACTACTTATTTCAGTTCCATAACACAAGGCATTTATATTCAGGTCAGTCCCAGAATTTTGCTGTCTTGACATCTGTATCATTCTTTGAACATATAGAAAAGAATTGGGCTCGTTTCTCATCACGTTCAGGGTCTTGGTTCATGAACATTACTCTGATTGCCCGGATGGCCCCTCGTTTAGGATGGCTCAGGCTGCTTCGCGAAATGACGTCGGATATGAAGCTGGTTACTAATACTGTGTCATTCATCTTCCGATCAAGGGAATGTTTATAGTCAGGGGTATGTGCTGGGGACGTTCAAGAGATGTTACTGGAAAATCCCCACCCCTTCTTCAAGTCAGGTCGGTTTGCCAGAGATCGGCAGGAGATTATAATTTGAATGTGAGTTCATTTTGCACCGTTGTTGCTGTAACATATCGAAAATATATTCCTCAGTTTAAGCAACCTTAGTCTGCTTCTCCTGTTCCCATTGATGTTCATTTTTGAATTCACACTCACTCAGCTTTTAACATCTGTGAGTTCCATCTGCTGTACATACCTGTATCAGCCTAATTCTAAAATGTAACATGTACACAGTTTCAAACTGCGAAATCTATCCGAAATATCTGGGTCTAGTCCCTTAATTTGAAACGTAGAATACATTTCTTATGTAGTCCTGACCATTTGTTGGTCTTTTACAATGCTACAGGATGTCAGATGCGTGCAGCTGCCTTAAGAGGATTTGTAATGGGCAACAAATGTCACAATATAATAAAGTAATTCTCATGCTCAAATAATGGCCGCATTCAACGACACAGATATTAACAACAGTGTCTTATTTTTCTGTTAACTTTTTTTCACAAAAGAATATTCAACAGAAACTTATATTTTCAGTGAGGTAGGGAAAATTGACATACAGCAAAGCTACGACTCATACTCCACAATCACCAATGAGATCCAGAATTTATAAAATTAAGTAGAAACAAACGACTCCATTGCAGAAACAAGTCAACTTATATCTGCCAGTATCATTTTCTCCATCTCCCTCCATAGCGAAATGAATGATTTGAAATAACATTAACTTTCATGTATGCATGAAATGTGACCAGTGGAGGTTGACAGAAGGGAAGTCATGGTCAGTAAGAAAAACAGACGGATTAATATTTCATTATTATTACCTTCGTTAAGAGGTATTTCATTATCATTGATGATTCCCCATTCCCTAAAAAGGAATCATCTTAATTGGACAAACATCAATATGAATTCAAAGCAGTCCCGGGTCTCGAGCTTCAGAGAACTAAATTCAATCACCAAACACCAAATGTGCATTCAAATTCGACAACAAACAGTTAACTTTTCAGCAGGCTGCAGGGAACTATCAATGTGTCGGTACCTCTCTCTGTGTCTCTCTTTCTGTCTCTGTCTCTCTCTCTCACACACACACACACACACACACACACACACACACACACACACACACACACACACACACACACACACACACACACACACACACACACACACACACACAAACAGTTTTAACGTTCTTCCTCTCTCAGTTTTTTGCTTTTCGTTTATTCCGAATTTGTAAGGGCAATCGGGCACTTACATCCGAGAACAGTAAAAGTACTGAGATTTTGCCCCATGGATCTTGGCTGCTGAACAGGTGGGCAAAATCTAAATTCATCTCAGCCATTCCATTTCCAATTCTAACAATATCTTCAAGTCAAGTCTTAAATGTCTCTGCACTAGTCTGCGAAACAGGTGACTCTCCCTGACTCCAACGGCTTGCCCTTTTATGACCAAAGGCGTCATTCTTTTTGCATTTGGAAGTTCTTACATAATCTTCAGCTCGCGTGTCGTACTCGGATCCTGACCTTGTTTCAATCTCTACCTCATTCCTACACTCCCCCTATTCGTTCCGATTTGGGCCTGTCTGTACACGCTTTTCCCGTCCATTTTGCCAGTTCCATGGTTATTTTTCATCTGACACCGTTTAATACTCCTTGTATAGCTTTGAAGCTCTTCGATCTGTTTTTGTTCTGGTATTGTCCGCAGTAACGTGTGATTCACCTCTGAATTCTCCCTTTCTGCATTCGTTTTGTTTTTCCACTTCCTCCCGTAGCATCTTTCTCTCGTTCTATCTTTCCCCTTCACTTCCTCCTTTCTCTCGTTCACGTTTTTTCACGTCCATAGCCTCAACCCATTCAATTTCACATTCCGTTTCCACCCTTCCTTCTATGAAAGACATCACTTGGCATTTTCTGTGTTCGAGGAGGGAGCGAGTTTGCCTTGCTTCTGCAAGAGTGGATTAGTTTGCATTTCTGACCTTCAGTTTCTGAAAGCTGCTTTTATTGTTCTTTGGCCTCCTTGCTGGTCACAACATGTGCTTTTACCAGTTTTCTCTGTCTCGTATGAAGTTGTTTTCACTCTTCTGCCTCCTGTTCCATTTTCATTTTCCTCTTTTTAGAATGATATTTTTTAATTAATCCTTCCATCTCATCACACAAGATTATGTCAACATTACCTTCGTTTGTCCACTTGTTTAATACGTTTTTAATACTTCCCCCCCCCCCCCCCCCCATTTGTCTCAAACGTTCAACAATGTCATTTTTTGATATTGGAAACGTTTTAACACAATATTTCAACTGCAGTTCCTTTACTCATCTTGACAAACAGTTCAGTCTAGCTAACGCGTTGCCTTTTTTTGTCACAGTTCACTCCCCATTGTCTTACAATGCTGTTCGCGCCTCATCAACTATGATTAGTATTTGTTATCTCTACTCCCTGTATTCATCACTTCTTAATCTGTCAGTCGGCAAACTTCCGAGGTTACAACCAATTAATGAAGACAATACAAATAATCTATCTTCATTGATCGGTCTATACAGACTCGAACTTTTCAAGGGTGTTAGCCGCAGGGAAATCTAACCTGGCAAATAAGATCTGTAATTTTCCTTGTCGGTATCCGCATGAAACTCTACCCTGCCTCCGCAGTCCACTGCTTTACTGCCCGTTCCGTTCAACCCCTCTTTACCTGCGAGGTGATATGCAACAGTATTTACCAAGAGAACGTAGAATTTTATTTCAGACAAATTTGAATTTCCATTCCTACTTACCCAACAGTGCAGTTATCTTGGGCAATCCACTTTGTCGCCTCAAATTTCAATTTACTATCAGACACTTTGGTTCATTGATCAGAGTGACCTTTTAGCAGCTTTTCTGCACTTCTGCAACCCCAGAATCTCCCAGGCTCAAACGAATTTAATCTCAATTATCCGTAAAAGACTTACATCATTTTTGTGCGTCGACAACCGTTATTCTCTCAGGCTCTGAATTTTTCCCAGTGGACAGGGAAGAGCTATCATGCTGTTGCTCCTAGGTAGGTCTCTTCGCGACGCTCCTCGCTGCACCAAATTTGTTGTGGAGAATTTGTATCACGTGGCGCAGAGAATTGCTCAAGAACTTAACATTTATTTGCAAACAAATGCTGAGAAAATCAGAAAAGAGCTTGCCGATTCCTGGGCCTCGCAGCTTTTTAAATTAGGTAACCCACAATATTGAAGTAGGCCCGCCGATCCAGCGAGTCCATGACGACCGCCGACAAGAAACCCAGCCTGCCTCACTCCCTACCCTATATTAACTCCCACGAATGCATTACGTGCAAATTAGCACGACCAATTCACCTGACGAATGTGGGATGAAACTGGAGCACAGAGAGGAAACCCACGCAGACACGGGGAGAATGTGAAAACTGCACACAGTTGCCGAGATGGGAATTGAAGGCGGTTTTTGGCGCAGTGAAACAGCAGTAGTAACCTTTGAGCCACCACGCCGTCCCACCTGGCTGCTGCGCTTAACTGGTGCCATTAGCATAACGAATCATATTAGCGTGTGTTGTCTTTCTAAACTAATCAACTTCTGCCATAGTTGTTAAAACTGTCACATTATGCCACAATTGCCTTTAACACTGACTCATTTATCACTTGATTTGACAAAACTAGCATATTGTCCTCCCATTACTTTCAGCCTGTGCTCATCTGTTCTCATTTGTCACATGATTTTATGAATTTCTTCTAGGTTTGCAGATGACATCACGTTGAAAGTACAGTGAACAGAGAAGAAGGTTATCCCAGAATACAGAGGGCCGTGGAATTAACCCAAATTTGGTTTTAGTTAAGTTACTTGAGAGGATTCTGAGAGATAAGATATGCATGCACTTGGAAACAGAGGTCTTGATGTCGAATACTCAGCATGGTTTCGTATGTGAGAGGTCATGTCTCACAAAGTTGTTAGGAAACTTTGATCAGCAGGTTTTACGAGGGCAGGGCTGTAGACGTCGTCTGTATGCATTTCAGTAAGGTCTTTGTTACGTTTCCACATAGTAGGCTGCTTTGTAAGATTAGATCGCACGGCAGCTCGGGAGAGCTGGCAAATTGGTTATAAAAATGGCTGGATGGTAGGAAGCAGAGGGTAATAATGGAAGAATACTTGTATTGGAAACCAGTGACTTTTGGAGTGCCTCAAGGTTCGTTGCTGGGATTACTACTCCTCAAACATGTCAATAATTTAGACGAAAACGTATGAGGCATGATTAGCAAGTCTGTTGACGGCACAAAATCGCTGATAATGTGGGCAGTGCGGAAAGTTATCAGAAATTGCAACTGGACCTTGATCAGCTATGGAATTGGACGGAGAAATGGCAAATTGAGTTTATTATGTATAAGTTCGAGGTCTTATATTTTGCAGACTCAAATCAGGTAGGAGGGCAGACCTTATAGAGTTGCATAAGATCAAGATACACATGGACAGAATGAATGCACACAGTGTGTTTTTTTTTAACTATGATTGGGGAATCGAGGACGAAAATGCATCGGTTTAAGTTGAGAGGGAAAGGCACAAAAGCGAACTTGAGGGGCAGTTTTATTTTTTTAGACGGAAGGTGGTTCACAGAGTAATGAACTGCCAAAGCAAGAGTTTCATATGCGGACATTGGCACAATTCTAAAAAGCTTTTGGGTAAGTACAGAGATGAGAAAGTATTAGAAGGAAATGGGCCAAGTTTTGGGAAATGGGCCAAGTGTCGGGAAATGGGGCTAACGTGAACGGGCATTTTGATTCGGTGTGGACCATTTTGGGCTAAAAAGTCTGTCTCCATGCTTAGGACTTGATGATTACAAATTGTATGATGTGGAGGAGTTCACTACTAATGAGCATAACGTTACATCTCCACTGAGAGTGGACATGCTACAAGATTCAAACAATGAGGGAAAATGTGTATACCTCAAAAACAGGATGGGTGCAATCACTCTGATTGGATTATACTCTAGGTCTTCCAACAGTCATCGAGACATTAATGAACAACTATGTTAGTAGATTATGGAAATTGGAAATAAAAAGCGCGTTGCCATTGTGGGTGACTTTAACTTCCTCCATACTCACGAGGACTCCACAAGAGTAAGAGCTTAGGTGGGGAGGAATTTGTTAAGTCCATGCAAAATGGTTTCTTGAATGATGATGCAGATAGTCCAACGAGAGGAGGAGCCATACTGGACCTTGTATTTGCTAATAAGCCTGGCCAAGTGACTAGCCCTTCAGCGGGAGAGCAATTTGGAAAAATTGATGACAACTTCCTAAATTTAAAGATAACTATGAAGAACGGTAGCTCAGGACCATGCTGCAAGATCCAAAATTGAGTATTGGCAAGTTATGCCAGTATTAGACAGGACAGGTGCTGTTGAGTGTTACCTGGGAGAAGCTGTTATGAGACAAGTTCACATTAGACATGTAAAAGTTGTTTAAAGACCTGCTGGTCAGAGATCAGGACCAGTAAAGAGGAAAGAAAAGGTTTGGCAAAGTAATAGATTCCTGGATAACGATGCAATTGTGAGTTCAGTCAAAAAGGAGAAGTCACATCTTCGTAAAATGTCGCAGCGTAAATTCGGATAGTGCTCATGAGGTAAATCGAGAAATCACGAAGTAACTCAAGCTGGGATATCGAACAGTACAAACGGGCCATGAAAATACATTCACAAGAGAATCTCAAGGCATTCTACCTGTACATTTAAAATAAGAGGACAACGAGGCAGATGATCAAGAATACAGGAGGGAACGAGCGTTTGGAGGCAGACGATGTGGGCGAGATCCTACATCTGTACTTTACAACATTATGTAAAGACGAGAACGATACTAAACATAGTAAGATTTGTATGGAGCATACTAATATGCCAAAGGCATTCTGCAATGAATCAAAACAGAATTAATTAAAACACTGCTGTTGAGAAAATAACAAATGAAAACTGAATTTGTGATAACTTAACTGATTCGTATACCTAATCGACTCAATACATCAGTTTTAGGAACGTGCAGTTTCCCGCAATGTCTCTTAAACACACACTTTGGCAAAAAGTAACTTCAAGCACGGCTTCTTACGGGCAGCAGAAATCTGAGAGAATAATTGCAGGCAGACACTGATGAAGCATAGAAACATTTTTTGTTTTGGTCCACCGTAGCTGTTTCTCTAAAAAATATCGAGAAAAAGTTCGAACTGGGGAGCAACAGGCCAATCCCTGGAATTTCTAAAGTAGATATTTACAGTCATTGCAGCATTTCTGTATTTATGACCGTTCTTGAAAATTGAAGCAAGATAAAATAAAGTTGTCCAAGGAGAAGCTTCGGTTCACCACAATCCTTAAAAAAATACATTAATTTATGCAAAAAGGTGGCTTCATTTTATAAAGCTATACTCTTACCCTGTTGATAAAATAGATATATTTTACATTGACTGTAAGCATGCACTGCGATGCTTTTCTTCAGTCTGTCTATTCCTGCCTTCGAACTCCTCGGTTTCTCACGTAAGTCTCGACAATGAATTAACAATCGCGTTTTCTAGCCCTGCCACATGTACGTTTTTCAAAATGCAATGCTGGAATTATAAGCTCTATTTCAAAAGTCTGATTTTTGTTGTTCTTCGATTTCTTGCAAAACGTTAATGTGTCTTGATCAGTATCTCTAAAGCGCGTATCGTCTGCGCTTCACCTGAGGCTCACTGATGACGATACCTCATATGGCTTTGAAACGTCTGAAAACGAACCTTCCAGCTGACTGCAAACTTACATCCTTCTTATAATATTTTGGAACAAAACCCAACGTTGCTGTTTTATTCAGACAAACCACGTAATTTTTCCTCTTTCTCTAAGATTACCCACAAATTCTAAAGGACATCAAACCACAAAACATGGGACAGGAAATTAGGCCATTCAGCCCATCGAGTCTACACCACTATTCAAGTATGTTTGAAAAGTTTCGCAAACCCATTCTACAACTTTCTCCCCGTAACACTTGATCCTTTGATATTCCAGAAATTATCTATCACAGTCTTAAATATATTCAATGGCCGGGCCTCCATAGCCTTATGTGGTAATGAATTCCATGGATGCACGCCTCTCTTGCTGACGATGTTTGTCTTTATTTTTGTTTTAAAAGATATTCCTTTTATTCTCGTGGAATGTTCTTCAATCCTCGTCTCTCCTACCAATGGAAGCAGCTTCACGAGATTTACCCTGTCCAGGCGATTCAGTATTCTCTAGTTTGAATTTCTCTCCAGTTTCGATTAGTTCTTCCCTCATACTCCTAAACTCAGAGTGCTCAAACGTACCTCATTTTTGTTTTCAGTTTTTCATTCCTGAGCACATTCAGTGAACCTCGCCTGAACACACTGCAGGGCCAGTGCCATCTCCTGAGATGTGGGGATCAAAATTGTGCACAGCAATTCAAACTGTAGATACTCAGCAGTTCATTCCTGCTTTCATGTTCACGTTCACTTGAATTAAATGCCATAATTTGCATTTGACTTTCTCGCTACTGAATAAACCACCAAGTTTCCCTTGATAGAATCATGGACTGGAACTCCAAAGACGCTTCACACTTCAGACTTCTGAATATTATGCTCATTTAGAAAATCATCCTCTTCTGTCTTACGCCAAATGTGCATGACCTAAGCATTTCCTATGTTGCAGTCAATCTGTCTCTAGCACTTCCTTGCCTACTCACCTAACTTGGCAAAATCCCTCTAAAGCCTCCCTGTCTCCTCAATGCTACTTATCCCTCTACCCGGCTTTGCATCGCCTACATTCGCTGCCAGAATGTGCTTAATTTTTAAATTGGATCTGCAATGGAGGATTTAAAGATTTGTGGTCCGAGCATTGAGTCTTGCAGAATACCACTTGTCACCGTCTGGCATCCAGAGAAATACACTTTTATTGTTCCTCTTTGCTTTATGGAATAGTGTCAAGCGTAAGCCCATGATAGCACATTGCCGCGGACAACATGGAGCCTAACCTTACAAAGTAACTCCTGTAACCGTTATATGAGAGACGTTCGTGAGATCCAGGTCACTAGCATCCATTGACACTCCCTGCTCGTTACTTCCTCAAAGAATGCGAGAATGAAATCCCTTGATGAAGCCATGCGGACTTTCCACCATTTTATTGTACATTTGCAAGTATTCCGAAATCACATCTTTCACAATAGTCACCAGAATCTTACCCACAAATGAGGTAAGGCAAATCGATCTGTAAAGTTATTTCTTTTGATTTGCTCCACTTTGTTTAAAACAGGGGTGTCACTTTAACAATTTTCCAGACTGGTGAGCCTCTTTATGATTCTAGTGTTTTCGGAAAGATCACCAATAAGGGTTCCATTATCTCTTAGTTCTTGTGGTTCTGTTTGCCAAGCTGGTAATTTGTGTTGCAAACTTTTCATCCCCTTTCTAGGTGACATCCTCAGTACTTGGGAGCCTCCTGCGAAGCGCTTCTGTGATGTTTCCTCCGGCATTTATAGTGGTTTGTCTCTGTCGCTTCCGGTTGTCAGTTCCAGCTGTCCGCTGCAGTGGCTCGTATATTGGGTCCAGGTCGATGTTTTTGTTGATAGAATCTGTGGATGATTGTCATGCCTCTAGGAATTTCCTGACTGTTCTCTATTTGGCTTGTCCGAGAATGGTAGTGTTGTCCCAGTCGAATTCATGTTGCTTGTCATCTGTGTGTGTGGCTACTAAGGATAACTGGTCGTGTCGTTTTGTGGCTAGTTAATGGTCATGAGTGCGGATAGTTAGCTGTCTTCCTGTTTCTCCTATGTCGTGTTTTGTGCAGTCCTTGCATGGGATTTTGTACACTACATTGGTTTTGCTCATGCTGGGTATCAGGTCCTTCGTTCTGTTGAGTTGTTGTCTGAGAGTGGCTGTTGGTTTGTGTGCTGTTATGAGTCCTAGTAGGAATCGATTTGAGTGGGAGCAGCGGGTGAGTCAAAACGAACCCGGAAGACAACAGCTAAGGTAAGACAGTTTATTTTAAAATTACTTACCTGTAGCGGGCAGCGGTGTTTTTTTTTTCTCTCTCTTCACAGAAAAAGCGGGAGCAGCAGGGAAAGTGACAGCTACCAGATGGGCAGCCAGGAAGGAAAACAGTGAGTATATAAATCAGGAAGGCGGCTAAACCCGAGATTCTACACCTGTAGTATCTCCCAGCCATCCTCCTCCTCTAACCTCCGTAACGACACTTTTTTTAAGATAAGGATTTTCTATTTCTTCACCTGTGACTGGTTAAAAATTTATTTTGTTTTAGGCAAAGACTATAGCAGAGAGGTATCAGAAAGTATTCTAACTCAAACTTGTGCAAACTAACTAAGTAATTAAGTAACTAAGCAGAGATGGCTGGGCAGGTGATATGCTGTCGCTGTATGATGTGGGAGCTGGCTGATGCCATTGTGAATTGCAGTGACCACATCTGCAGCAAGTGTTGGTTGCTAGAAGAACTCCGCATCAGAGTTGATGATCTGGAATCTGAGCTTCAAACACTGCGGCACATCCGGGAAGGGGAGAGTTACCTGGACGCTTTGTTTCAGGGGGCAGTCACACCTGGGAGGTTAAGTAATTCACATTCAGCTAGTGATCAGGCACAACAGAGTGTGACTGTAAGTGAGGCAGGTAGGGGGAACCTGAGTTCAGGAGTGGAGGAGCCTCAGCCCTAGACCTTGTCCAACAGGTACGCGATTCTTGCTCCCTGTTCGGATGAAGAAAAGGGCTCTGGATAAGATGAGCCAACTGACCAAGGCACCATGGTGCAGAAGGCCATTCAAGAGGGAGGAGCTAATAGACAAGTAGTGGGTGTAGGGGATTCTATAATTGGGGGACAGATAGTATCCTTTGCAAGCCGGATCGGGTGTCTTGCATGGTGTGTTGCCTGGCCGGTGCCAGGGTGCGGGACATCTCCAACCGGCTTGAAAGGATATTGGAGCGGGAGGGGGAGGATCCAGTTGTTGTGGTCCACGTTGGTACTAACAAGATAGGCAAGACTAGGGTGGAGGACCTGTTTGGAGATTACGACGCACTAGGCAGGAAATTGAAGCACAGGTCCTCAAGGGTCATAATCTCCGGATTACTGCCCGAGCCAAGTGCCAAGTGACATAGGGTCAAGAAAATTAGGCAAGTAAACACGTAGCTTAGGGATTGGTGTGTGAAAGAGGGATTCCACTCCATTGAGCTTTGGCATCAGTTTTGGAACGGGGGGCGGGGGGATCTGTACCATTGGGACGGTCTCCACCTGAACCGATCAGGTACCAATGTTCTAGCGAAGAGGATAAATAGGGTGGTCAGTAGGATTTTAAACTTCTGAGTTGGGGGAAAGGGAAAGTGAAAGCGACAGGGAGTATGGCGTTAAATGGAAAGATAAGCAGCAGAATAGCATGTGTCCAGGTGGATTTAAAACTGAGACTGACTGGGAATGCAGAAAAAAAGCAAGGATAACTTAGGATATCATGTGTCTTCCAACATCTCTAATGATAAGAAAGTTAGCATTAAGGCACTTTACCTGAATGCTCGTAGCATTCATAACAAAGATGAACTAATGGCACAGATCATAGTGAATGATTATGATATGGTAAGCATCACAGAGACTTGGTTACGGGGGTTCAGAACTGGCAGTTAAACCTCCAAGGATTTTCAACTTATCGAAAAGACAGGGAGGTCGGCAGAGGGGGTGGGGTTGCCTTGTTAGTTCAGGAGTAAAAAAAAAATTGGCACTGAATGTCATAGCGACAGATGATGTGGAGTCTGTGTGGGTGGAATTGAGGAACCGCAAAGGCAAAAATACCATAATTGGAGTTGTGTACAGACCTCCGAACAGTGGTCAGGGCCTGGGACGCAGCATATACCGCGAAATAGAGAAGGCATGTCAGAAAGGCAAGGTCACAGTGATCATGGGAGCCTTCAATATGCAGGTGGACTGGGTAAATGTTGCTAGTGGATCCAAAGAAAGGGAGTTCATGGAATGCTTACAGGATGGCTTTTTGGAACAGCTTGTCATGGAGCCCACAAGGGAGCAGGCTATTCTGGACCTAGTGCTTTGCAATGAACCAGACTATAAAAGATCATAAAGTAAGGGAACCCTTAGGAATTAGCGATTATAATATCACAGAGTTCAGTCTGGAGTTTGAAAGAGAGAAGGCAAAATCGGATATAATGGTGTTACAGTTAAATAACGGTAATTATGAGGGCATGAGAGAGGAACTGACAAAAATAGACTGGAAGCAGGGGCTAGCAGGGAAGACAGTAGAGCAAAAATGGCAGGAGTTTGTGGATATAATTGAGGACTCTGTACAGAGATTCATCCCCAAGAAAAAAAAGATTATCCGTGGAGGGATTAGACAACCATGGCTGACAAAGGAAGTCAGGAAATGTATTAAAGAAAAAAGAGAGATCCAATAAAGTGGCCAAGAGCAGTGGGAAATCAGAAGATTGGGAAGGCTACAAAAACAAACAGAGGATAACAAAGAGAGTAATAAGAAAGGAAAGGATCAAATATGTAGGTAGGCTAGCCAGTAATATTAGAAATGATAGTAAAAGTTTCTTTCAATAAATAAGAAACAAACGACAGGCATAAGTAGACATTGGACCACTTCAAACTGATGCAGGAAGCCTAGTGATGGGAGATAAGGAAATAGCAGGAGAACTTAACAAGTACTTTGCGTCAGTTTTCACAGTGGAAGACATGAGTAATATCCCAAAAATTAAAGGGAGTCACGGGGCTGAGTTGAGTATGGTTGCCGTTACAAAAGAGACAGTGCAAGAAAAGTTAAAACAGTCTTAAAATTGATAAATCTCCTGGCCCCGATGGCATACATCCTAGAGTTCTGAGTGAGGTGGCTGAGAAAATAACGGAGGCATTGGTTGAGATCTTTCAAGAGTCACTGGAGTCAGGGAAAGTCCCGGATGATTGGAAGATCGCCGATGTAACCCCCTTGTTCAAGAAAAGATCAAGACAAAGATGGAAAATTATAGGTCAAATGGCCTAACCTCGATTGTTGGTAAAATTCTAGAATCCATCATTAAGGATGAGGTTTCTAAATTCTTAGAAGAGGAGAGTCTGATTAGAACAAGTCAACATGGATTTAGTAAGGGGAGGTCATGCCTGACAAACCTGTTGGAATTCTTTGAAGAGGTGACAAGTACGTTAGACCAGGGAAACCCAGTGGATGTGGTATATCCAGACTTTCAAAAGGCCTTTGATAAGGTGCTACACGGAAGGCTGCTGATCAAGGTGAGGGCCCATCGTGTTCGAGGAGAGCTACTGGGATGGATTGAGAATTGGCTGTCTGGCAGAAGGCAGAGAGTTAGGATAAGAGGTTCTTTATTGGAATGGTAGCCGGTGACGAGCGGTGTCCCGCACGGTTCAATTTTGGGGCCACAGCTGTTCGCATTATATATTAATAATCTGGATGAAGGGAATGGGGGCATTCTAGCGAAGTTTGCAGATGATACGAAGTTAGGTGGACAGGCAGGTAGTACTGAGGGGAAGCTTCAGAAGGATCTAGACAGTTTGGGAGAGTGGTCCAGGAAATGGCTGATGGAATTCAACGTGAGCAAATGTGAGGTCTTGCACTTTGGCAAAAAGAATAAAAGCATAGACTACTTTCTAAACGGTGAGAAAATTCGTAAAGCCAAAGTACAAAGGGATCTGGGAATGCTAAGCGATGATTCTCTAAAGGTAAACATGCAGGTTGAGTCCGTGATTAAGAATGCGAATGCAATGTTGTCACTTAACTCAAGAGGGTTGGAATATAAAAGCATCGTTGTGCTACTGAGACGTTATAAAGCTCTGGCTAGGCCCCATTTGGAGTACTGTGTCCAGTTTTGGTTCCCACACCACAGGAAGGACATACTGGCCCTGGAACGTGTCCAGCGGAGATTCACACGGATAATCCCTGGAATGGTAGATGTAACAAATGAGGAACGGCTGAGGATCCTGGGATTGTACTAATTGGAGTTTGGAAGATTAAGGGGAGACTTAATAGAGACGTACCAGATAATACATGGCTTGGAAAGGGTGGACGCTAGGAAATTGTTTCCATTTGGCGAGGAGACTATGACCCGTGGACACAGCCTTAGAATTAGAGGGGGTCAATTCAGAACAGAAATGCGGAGACATTTCTTCAGACAGAGAGTGGTGGGCCTGTGGAATTCATTGACACAGTGTGCAGTGGAGGCCGGGACGCTAATGTATTCAAGGCAGAGATTGATAGATTCTTGTTGTCTCGAGGAATTAAGGGCTACGGGGAGAACGCTGGTCAGTGGAGTTGTAATGCCCATCAGCCATGATGGAATGTTGGAGTGTATTCGATGGGCCGAATGGCCTTGCTTCCACTCCTATGTCTTATGGTCTTATAGTGGTCACATTAGTCTGGCTGGCAGTTCGGAAATGCTCCTGATATACGGTCGCGTGGCTAGTCATTTGGGTTGCGGCATGTCCTCGTTCCGTTGCCAACATGAAGGTTGGAAGCAAAAAAACAAGAAGGCAGGTTCTTATCTGAGTGGCTGTAAATTGGGAAATTTGAGTCTCGAGTGGGATCTAGGGATCTTTGCGCACCAGTCGCTGAAAGTAACCATGCAGGTGGAGCAAGAGGTAAAGGAGACAAATGGTATGTTAACCTTCACTGGGAAAAGTTTCGAGTGCAGGAACAGGAATATTTTGTTGCAGTTATGCAGGGCTTTGGCGAGGACACACTGGAACATTGTGTGAAGTTTTGATCAAATTTTCTATGGATAGATGTTCTTGCTTTCAAGGTAGTACAGTGAAGATTTCAAGCAGATTCAGATGATGGCAGTATTAACCGATCGGTAGAAATTGAAGAGGTTAAGATTGTTTGCGCTGGAGATCAGATGTTTGAGGGGTGATTCTCACAGAGCCTTACACAATTCTAGCATGGGTAGACAGGGTAAATGCATGGGGCTTGTTCCAGATGGTGGGTTTGTCCATACCCAGGAGTTACAGACTGAGGATTCAGGGTAGACCATTTAGGATGGAGATGAGAAGGTATATATTCATCCAAAGAGTGATGAACATGTGGGAATCATTACCATAGAAGGTCAAGACATTAAATGCCAATACATTGCATATATTCAAGAGTTGAGGAGATATATGAATTGACGTTAATGAGCTCAAATGTCCTGGTAGAAAGCAGAATTCAGTTTCTGATTTGGCCCACCAAGCATGATCATGATAAGTGGCGGAACACGCTCGAAAGGCCGAAACCCCTCCTCCTACTCCTATCTTCTATATTTCTATGTTTCATCCTGTACAAAACAAATGTGTGAAGACTTTGTTCAAGAACGCATGCCTTAGAAGTGTTCTCTGTCTCTGTCTCTCTCTCTCTCTCTCTCTCTGTTTCTTTTCTTGCTGATATCGAGTTTTGTGTTGCTTGATTTGTAAGGGGATTAAACAAGGCCTCTTGTTACCATTGGATTCAGTGGAGGATTCAGGACTCTGTCTGTCTGTCTCTCAACCCTCTCTCTCTCTCTCTCTCTCTCTCTCTCTCTCTCTCTCTTTCGTATTTCGAATTCCAAATGGCTTTGTGACGGACATTGTGGTCTCCTACTGAGCTCCTCGATGGTGAAGTTAGGATGGGTCTATTGGCGAACTGGATTATTTTCACGGGGATTTTCTTCAGGTTTCTCCTAGCTCCTTTGGTGCTTTTGATTTTCTCCCTGACAGACTTTCAATGACTTTTCGTCTCTCCTTTCTCCCCACTGTGACTTCTATTCTCTATTATCTAATTTCATTCGGATGAGGCACCTTCTTTCTACGAATCTGGGATAGGGATAAGTATGGTTTGCCCATTATGTATGTTCGCATTTGACTATACCGTTCTCGACAATCGTGTTATTGCCTATTTTTGGTCCTCCCCTGTAATGGCCATGAATTTAATGACTGGTCCTCTGCTTCAGATGCACTAGAACCGGACCAAATTGTTCGCCCCCACTTCGCAGGACTTGCACATTATCTGGCCCTTGGCGTGTGCCAGCGATGAGCAAGTGGACTACTCAAATATGGTAAGGGGGAAGAACTTTGCATGACTAGAACTTTGTCCTTTAACGTCAATGTTTGCCTTAACATTTAGGTTCTTCAGAAAAACACTTTCCATTGTTCTTTATAATTATTAATTTCTAGATCACGATGAGATTTGGATTTGATTTCTTGCCATGTCTATTTTGGTGCATCACACATATTGACCAACGAATGCATTTTTTAAATGTTGAATTGACCCCAAATATATTTAATAGCACTCATACCTATCATACCCGACAAAAAGGAAGATGGTTGTGATTGTTGAGCACCACTATTCTCGTCTACACCTCATATCTGTAGGAGTTCATCAGGGTAGTGACAGAGGCGACAAAGTCTTCAACTGCTTCATCAACAATCTTCCCTCTGTCAGAAAGCCAAAAGTGGTGTTGTTCACCGATGACTGCATAGTGTTGAGTACCATTTCCAAATCCTCAGATACTGAAGCAGTCTGTGCTCAAATGCAAAAATATCTGGACAATATCCAGGCTTGGGCCGACAATTGGCCAAGACATTCGCGCCACACAAATGACAGACAATGACCATCACCAGTAAGAGACAATCGAGCACTGTCCTTCACATTCAACATTATTACCATCACTGAATCACCCACTCTCAGCATGCATTGGGTTACCATTGATCAGAAACACTACTGGACTCACCACGTAAACACTGTGGTTGCAAGAGCTAGTCAGATACCTGTGATATTGCGGAGAGTAACTCGCCTCCAGATATCCCAAATACTCTCTAGCAATTACAAGGCACAAGACAGGAGTGCGATGGAATACTTTTCTGAGGTCCAATTGTCGTTCAATGCATTCCTTAATATTTGGAGAACTGCCTTCTCAATCATCGGTTTGGAGCGTGATCTCGTTTTACTGCTTATGTAATTTGGACTTAAACAGAATTTCTGGACGTAATGAGCCGTAGGCCAGAGTTGCGACTCTCTCTCACACACTCTCTATTGATTACAGAAGCCAGTTCAGAGATCACACGGAACGTTCACTCGTCAATGTATGTCGAGTAAAAGGCTAACCATATAGCTGGCCGGGGGGTGGGGTGGGGCGCAAGAGTTATTGCCTACTCCGACAACGACAAATGTTTGTAAGAAATATGGCATCAAGTCGGAATTCTTGGACAGGTTACGAATTGTGACACACGAATTAATCTGGTTTTCCACTCAACCTGAGGGCATTGAAAATAAAAAGGAGTTCTTTACTTTCACACCGATAGGGTGTAGGGTGTTTTCAGTGTTCCAGCACTCATTGTTTTAATTCTACAAGCTACGCCAATTGTTGGGTTCATAAGGAATAAGGAAAGGGCCTGCGATCCTTTCAGATATCCGGCCTCATTTCTTCTTATATTTCAACTACATGTCCGAAAGTTAAGATCCTTTATTCTTTTTAACTTTATGTTTCACTTCATACTTGCTAAAATCGCAATTATTTGGAAGCTTTTCCTCACATTGTAACTCTCAGGTCTGAGCAACATACTGTTCACCACGTATGTGTATCATGTCTACTTCGTTCCGAGTTTTACCTTGCAAGAATCTTCTCTGAAATGGCATTTCCAAATGTCAAACTTGTTATGTTGTAGTCAAGTTGCTTAATTTTCAATATACTTCGTAGGTGGGATGATATAAAAATGATTTATTCCTTTGCTGAAGGACACCTCCCTGGATTCGCAGAGGGTTTCTTCCCACAGGTGTAATTGCAATAAAATCTTTGATCCTGGGACTGAACGTTTGGGTGTTAATTGAATCATTTGGTCATTACATCCTAACAGGTCGGTGCAGATTTGTTAGATCGATTGGCCCGTGTCCTTGCTGTATAATTAATACTCAATGACTGATCTCCCTCTAAATTAACGGAGAAGGGTCCATGGACTAGACAAATTAACACTGCCTTTTAACGAAGCGTGACACATAGTTTGACCAATTTTTTTTTGTTGTTTCAGATTTTCACCACCAGCAGTTCTTTGTTTTGTATATTGTATTTTCTGAACGGCATCACCCCCTCTCTCACACTAACTACACAAGACATCCCAATTAAAATGTAACATCTTCCCTGCATCCAAACTGTCACTCCACTTCTGTATTGTGTAGGTGTCAATGGCCTCCTCTCTGAAAGAGAGGAGGGGATTGAAGTGAAAAGCATTTCACAATGCTCTCCCTTCCCCCACACCCTGAGCTGGAATGGGGCGGGGAGAGAGTGGGAGAAGTGTGCAACACCAATGGATTGCTCACTCTGGAGAAACGACTCGAGACCAATTCTAAAACTGCAATAAACGTAAGCTTAAACCAACCTACATTTCGGATTCTCATTGGAAAATATGAAAATGAGAAAAAAAAATCCCTCACATATTGCATTTAAAATCTGGTGATGTAGAGTTCCAACAGTCTCTCCCAGCAAATTTGGTCTCACACTTTGAAACTTAAGATTCAACTGTTTTTAAATGGATCCATGTTCTGTACTGCCAGCAACGGCCTGTGATAGCATCCACATTCAGATCTCCTCCAAACGGCCAGTGAGTCCATCACTATACTCATCTCTAAGCTATAGCCTGTGAACCGATCACGATTCTGTTCTCCAAACCAATTGCCTCTCTGTTATCCTAGCACCAGACTGGGAACTCGTCCCCTCTCTCTTACACTGGCAATGAAACCACCCCAGTCTTTGCTCGTACCAATGACCTGTGAAACTAATCTTGCTGGTATTACCTCGGTGCGGCCTGTGGACCCATTATCAACGGAAGATACTAGCAGACTTTTTTAAAGTCATCCTCAGTCTGTTCTTTTCGCAGCAGCCTCAAAAAGCATCCACGCATGGTTCCAAAGGCAACGCCCTGTGACCCAAACTTCATTCTTTTCTCTTAGCAATATTTTATGAATCCATCTCCACTCTCTTCCCAAGAAACGGCCCAGGAACCCATCCCCACTCTGTTTTCCTGCAATGAATTTGAACCCATCATGACTCTGTTCCATGAACCACTGCCATCACAAATCCCGACTCTCTTCTCCTTGTGACGACCTGTACACTCATCCTCAAACTGTTTGCTGAGCAAGGACCATTGAATACATACATGTTTAGTTCCGCTAGTAATATCCTGTAGCTCTATCACTATACTGTGGCCCTAGCAACGTCCTTTGAACACATGTGGACTCCATTCCCCTGTCAGTAATCTGTGAATACATCGCCATCCTTTTCCCTTAATAATGGCTTATGAATACGTAAACATTCTGTTATCATAACAACGGCCTCTAAACACATCCCCACTCTTGTCTCATAGCAACCTTGTGAGAAACTATCCTCATATATTCGAGCAACGGCCTGCAAACCCATCCTCACTTTGTTCCCCTTGCAATGGTTCATGGTGCCTTCCCCACTCTCTTTACCGAGAAATAGTGCGGGAACGCATCCCCACGCCGTGTCGCTAGCAATGACCTGTCATTGACTCTCACTCAGTTCTCCTAGGAACGGCCTGTGATCGTAAGCTCACTATTTCCCTTGCAACAGCTTGTAGAACCAATCCAAATATGTCAACCCTTTAACTGCCTGATACGCACACCAACACTGTTTTCCTGACAACAACTTGTGAACCATGTCCACACTGTTCTCGTTACAACACAGTGTGAAACCACCACCGCTCTGTTTCCCAGGAATGATCTGTGTACCCACCAACACTCTGTTACCTAAGCAACAGACTGTGAACTCATTTCCAATCTGTTAACGGGGCAATACCCTGTCAATCTATCCACAGTCTGTTCCCGTAGCAAAGACCTGTGAACCCAAGCCTCAGAAGGGCATGTGAACCCATCATTATCGGATTAATCTACCAAAGATATGACAAACTCACACACAGTCTCATCACTGATCAGCATCTTATGAACCCAATCTGTATCCGATGCGATGGAGTGATAACATGTCTGCACTACAATCTCATGACAACAGTCTGTGAATCCATCTTAATTTTTATTCTCCTAGCAACGGCCTGTGACTGTGTCTTCACTGCTTTCACCCAGAAATATCCTGTAAACCCATCCAACCTCGATTCTCGCAGCACCAGCTCGTGCAACGTTCCCCACCCTCTTCTCCTAGCAACGGTCCGTGAGCCCATTCCAACTCTGTTCAACTTTCAATTGACTGTCATCCCATTCCAAATCTGTTCTTCTGGCAAAGCTTTGCGAAAATATTGATAACCTGTTCTCCTAACAACCGTACTAAAACTGAACACAACTCTGATCTCCTCGAAACAGCCTGTGAGCCTGTCGCCACACACTTTCGCTAGAATAAAAAAATGAGGATGGAGTCACAGGCCGTTGTTTGCTGAACAGTGTGGCAATGAGTTCACAGGCCGTTAATTGGGAAACAGATTGAGGATAGGTTCACAGTCCATTGCTAGGAAGGCAGCATATAGAAGATTTCTGCCCACTGCAAGGGAAAGTTGCCGAAGAACAGAATGGTGATGTACCACGTGCCGTTGCTCAGAGAATAGACTGTGGGCGGATGCATTCCCCACTGCTAAGGGAACAGACTGTGAGTGTTTTCACAGGTTGTTGCCACGAGAACATAGCGGGAATGGGTTCAACGGCCAACAGATTTTCGAGGAAAAAAGTCTGGGGTGGGTGCATCCGCACTCTGTTCTCCGAGCAAATTACGGAGAAACCCTTCCCATTCTGTTCCAGTAGCAATGGCCTGTGAACACAAACCTGCTGGTATCTCATCAGGGCCGAATGAGAACCCATCATGAGCGGGACAACCTTGTAATATACTTTGAACTCATTCTCTCTGTTTACTGCACAAAGACCTGAGAGCTCATTCCTCCCCTGCTCTCCGAGCAACACACTGTGAACACATCACCAATGGTATCTTCTAGGAGCTACAGTGAAACCATCGCAACCAGATGTCCCCACTCTGTTCTCCTTGCAACAGCCTGTGAACCCGAACTGGGTGGTATCCCCTCAATACGGCCTGCCAAACCATCATTAATACGACATCCCAGCAAAAAAAAACTATGAGTACATAAGCAGTCTGTTCTCCCAGTAACAGACTGTGAACGCATCAGCAATATTTTCACCTTGCAGCAAACTGTCAATCCATCCACTCTCTGTTTTCTAAACAATGGACTGTGGATCTAAGCCCAGTCTGTTACCACAGCTATGGACTGTCGGCATTTCCCCACTCCATTCTCATAGCTTCCGCCTGTAAATCTTTCCTCACTCTGCTTCATAGCAATGGCCTGTGAACCCTTCCACGCTGTGACCTCATCCCCAATCTGTTTCTCTGGCAATGGCCTGTGAACCAATTCCCAGTCTGTTTTTTTTCCGACGACGACCATGTGAACGCATCCCCCAGCTATTCGTCGGGCAACAGCCTGTGAACCCACCCCCCATTCGATTTGCCTTACGAAAGATCGTGATTTGATCCCCTCCCTTTGTCCAGAACAATGACAGACGAATCCATTCCTGATATGTTACGCGTCAAACGGCCTGTGAATCCTTACTCATTCTGTTCCCCTAGCAAAGACCTGTGAACCTAAACCCACTCTGTTCTCGTGGCAACCACTATGACCCCACACCCCATCAGTTTCCTTGGTAATCCCAGTAAACCAATCACCACGCCCTTGCACTCGTAATGACCAGTGAACCTATCCACACTCTGTTTCCTCAGCATGAGCCTGTGATCACATCGCCACTCTGTTGTCCGAGCAACGAACTGTGAATACATCCCCAATGGTATGCCTCAGGAATTTCCTGTCAACCCATGATTAGCCGAATGTCTCACCAACAGCTCCGAGGTGTAACCTCACTCCCATCCCCGCGTTTGCCAAGCAATTGCCTGTGAATCCTTCACCACGGAAGGAAACACGCATGTGAGGCAAATCGGCGAACGCGAGATTGGGAGGTAGGAAAATTGCAAGACGGAGATAGAGTGAAGAAGAAAAGGGTAGGGTGTCTAACACCAGAGGTAAAAGTAGGAACAGAGTCATTTAAACACAATCCGTGTGGTTTATCCCCGTCCCCTCACCTTCCCTGAGGACCAGGAGTTGCGGCTGAGACTGTCTCTGTCAAGCTCAGCTTCTTCAACATAAAGTAGTAAAAAATGAGGTCTGCAGATGCTGGAGATCACAGCTGAAAATGTGTTGCTGGTTAAAGCACAGCAGGTTAGGCAGCATCTCAGGAATAGGGAATTCAAGACAAACAACAATATCGTTCACTTTTCTGCTTGGCACTTTTTAATGAATTTTGTTACTGTTTACATTTGAAGTGATCGTTACAGTCAGTAAAATGGTGATTTTTTTCCACTGGCCCCTGAGTTGAAACAAACAGTGAAATGTGTCCCTGTTACACCCTATGGAATAACGTTGGACTTACTAACGCTTTGCTCAGTCTGTTACCATAGCGACAGGCTGCTTCATTGCTAAAACTTGAAATTGAATGAGAAAATCCCGAATGGATTGATTAAAGAGTGAATTTCAATGTTTTTTGAATATGTGTAAAAGGATACTTCAGCACATTCTTCAGCTGCAGTCTGTACTTAGTCTGGGTGATGGCATAAATTGCCGTGTTTGTGCAGAAACTGAGGAGCTGCAGCATGTATGCCAATTCCTGCACAAAGGTATGGAGATACACAGACTGATAACCAATGCGATACATCCGTCTCCATATTACATACACCATTAACAGTGACTGCAACAGAATGAAATTGGCCGAAATCACGAACAGCAAAATGATGGATGTTTTTCGATTTCTCAATTCCTTGTCCAACTGAGGGTCTCCCTGGGTATGAGTGCGAAGTCTCTTGCGGGCTCTGCTGGTCAATAAGATGTGTCTGACAGTGAAAACGTTGAACAGCAGAATCAGGAGAAATGGAAAACCCGGGTTTAGAATGTGGTGGAGGAACTCGATTGTGGCCCAGACACGGGATAATTGAACAGCGGTTGCTACATAACAAAACCAGAGTTCGTTCCACAGCAGATACCTAGCTGTGAGCATAAAATACCAGTAAATGTTTTTTAAACAGCTCAGCACAGTAACTGTTACCAGAACCACGACCGCCGTTTTCTCCCTACAATAGTTGTGATTCAGCTTCTGGCAACAAATGGCCACAAATCGATCAAAGGTAAAAGTGACAGTGAACCACACAGAGCAGTCAGCGGCTGCATAAAGCAGAACGGCGTGGATATTACACACGGGGATATACATCACGAAATTAAAGTGTTCCTTATAAACAGTGGGAATGTGTCTCAACATCAGATCTACGATAATGACCAGTAGATCTGCAAATGACATGGCCTCCAGATAAATTCTCACACAGGGAGACAATCCACAATCTTTAGAAATCAGGACGTAGATCGTCACTACGTTAACTGTGAGGAAGGAAAACACACACATTATACATCAGCCTAGAGTCCGTTTTATTCAGGATTCAATGAGATTTCTCAATGTAACAGCATTCAATGATTTATTAAAAGAATTGCAGGTCAAATATCAAATGGTAAGGTGAGAATTACTGACAGAAATGTGTACTAATTACAGGAAGTATCCCCCCCCCTCCCCCCGAAGAACATCCATCACATCAGATGGTTTCTAGAACAATTCCACATGCTCGATCACCCGGGATCAAACACAGGTCATGACATTCCAGTTCCTAAGATGTAAGGTGAAAACTTTGCGGTCCTTAAGGACAGCCTTACTTATCCTAGAAGACAAACGGAGGTTAGAGATCCTTATTTTTTAATCTAAGTTGTGATCGATCCTCTGTTATGAAAAATAATATATAAATGCAGTGAAAACGTACTTATCCCTTTAACTGCCTGATGAGAATTTCGGAACGATGTCCCCTTCTCCCAGAATGGAATATTCTCCTCGGGATCGTATCTTTTGATCAATTCACTGACGTTTCGTCATTCATACAAAATGACAGGGACAGAATTTTCCTGAAAATGCCGCGTACAGAATGTTGTGGAACATGTAAGTTCCAGAAGGTTCCGGTAGAATGTCGGTTCTGTGATGTTCCAAAGAATGTCGGGTATAGAATGTCCCAGAGAATTTCGGGGATGGAAAGTTCTTGGGTGCATCGAGTCCAAAATGTTCTGAGAGATGTTTGGGTTTAGAATGCTACACAGAATAACAGTTATAGAAAATTTCACAGAATGTCGTTTACAGACATTTCCATGGAAGGTCGAGTAAAAAACCTTCCAGAGAATATTTTCAAGCATAATATTCTGTGGAACGTTGGGTACTAAATGTCCAGGAAAATGGGAATTAAATATTATGGAGAATGTCAAGAAGGAAGTATTCCAGGAAATATTACGTATGGAACGTTCTGGAGAATCTCAGGTGTGGAAATTTCGAAAGAGGTTCGAGTATGGAATCTTCTGGTGGATGCCTGTTAAGTGAAATGACGAGGAGAGTATGTTCTGGGGAAGGTCAGTTCTGGAATTTTCCACAGAATGTCGATTAAAGAATTTTCCAGGGAGTTGCAGGTAAATAATATATCGCTGAATGTCTGGCACAAAATGACCCAAGGAGTGTCTGATATAGAATGTTATGGGGAATGTCGGGTATAGAACATCCATGCTTGTGTGAAACTTTTGGGGTAATGTCAAGTATGGAACATTCTGGGGAATGTCAGGTACGGAATTTTCCAGGAAACGTTGGGTAAGGAACGTTCGGTGGAATTTCATTTGTGGAATATTCTGGCGAATGTTGGTTACACAAAAGTCAGTAAAATACCGTGTACAAAATGTTCCAGGAATGTAGGGTCTGGAATTTTCCAGGAAATGTTTTGTTTTGAACGTTCGGTGGAATGGCAAGTATGAAAAGTACTGGAGAATATTGGGTATGTATTATGCATGGAATGTCCAAGGGAATGTCGGGTTTGGAAGGTTAGATAGAAGCTGAAAATGTGTTGCTGGTTAAAGCACAGCAAGTTAGGCGGCACTCAAGGAACAGGAAATTCGACGTTTCGGCAAGAGCCCTTCATCAGGAATGACGAGAGTGTGCCAGGCAGCCGAAGATGAAAGGTAGGGAGGAGGGACGGTGGAGGGGCGATGGAGATGTGATAGATGGAAGGAGGTCAAGGTGAGGGTGATAGGCCGGAGTGGGGTGGGGGCGGAGAGGTCAGGAAAAAGATTGCAGATTAGAAGGGAGGTGCTGAGTTCGAGGGAATCGACTGAGACAAGGTGGGGGGATGAGGAAATGAGGAAACTGGAGAAATCTGAGTTCATCCCTTGTGGTTGGAAGGTTCCCAGGCGGAAGATGAGGCGCTCTTCCTCCAACCGTCGTGTTGTTGTTTTCTGGCGATGGAGGAGTCCAAGGACCTGCATGTCCTCGGTGGAGTTGGAGGGAGAGTTAAAGTGTTGAGCCACGGGGCGGTTGGGTTGGTTGGTCCGGGCGTCCCAGAGGTGTTCCATGAAGCGTTCTGCAAGTAGGCGGCCCGTCTCCCCAATATAGAGGACGCCACATCGGGTGCAACGGATGCAGTAGATGATGTGTGTGGAGGTGCAGGTGAATTTGTGGCGGATATGGAAGGATCCCTTGGGGCCTTGGAGAGAAGTAAGGGAGGAGGCGTGGGCGCAAGTTTTGCAGTTCCTGCAGTTGCAGGGGAAGGTGCCGGGAGTGGAGGTTGGGTTGGTGGTAGGTGTGGACCTGACGAGGGAGTCACCAAGGGAGTGGTCTTTGCGTAACGCTGATAGGGGAGTTGAGGGAAATATACCCCTGGTGGTGGGGTCCGTTTGGAGGTGGCGGAAATGACGGCGGATGATACATTGTGTACGGAGGTTTGTGGGGTGGTAGGTGAGAACCAGTGGGGTTCTGTCCTGGTGGCGGTTGGGGGGGCGGGGCTCAAGGGCGGAGGAGCAGGAAGTGGAGGAGATGCGGTGGAGGGCATTGTCGATCCCATCTGGGGGGAAACTGCAGTCCTTGAAGAAGGAGGCCATCTGGGCTGTACGGTATTGGAACTGGTCCTCCTGGGAGCAGATGCGGCGGAGACGAAGGAATTGGGAATATGGGATGGCGTTTTTACAGGGGGCAGGGTGGGAGGAGATTAGATAGAATACCAGGTACAGAACCTTCTGGGGAATGCCAGATGTAGAATATTCCAGAGAATGTCGGCTATGGAACTTCAAAGTGAATGTCTAGCACAGATTGTTTCAGAGATTATCGGGGATAGAATATTCCCAAAACATCGTGTATAGTATGCTACAGGAAATGTCAGATATAAAATATTGTGCAGAATGATGGGTGAAGAAAATTCCAGGATATGTCAAGATCAGAATTTTCTGGAGCATTTCGTTTATAAAATGTTGCAGGAAATGTTGTTTATCAAACATTAAAGGGAGTGCTGGGTATAGAATGTTGCAGTGAATGGTCGACAATGTTCTGGGGAATATCGCTTATTTAATTTTCCAGAGAATTTCAGGTACAGAAAATTCGTCAGAATGTCGGTTACAGAATATTTCATTGAATCTCTGGTATCAAATGTTCTGGAGAATATCGTTTGTGCAATGCTGCAGTGGTTGTCAGGCGTGGAGCGTTTCCCCAACTGTAGGTTGCAGAAAGTTCAGTGAAATTTCAGGTAGAGAATATTCTGGGAAAATTCGGATCTGGAATGATGGAGAGAATGCTGGTCATAGAATGCTCCCCATCAGGTCGGTTACAGTATATTCCAGGGGATGTCAGGTACAGAATAATCCATGGAAAGACTGATATAGAATTTTCTGGGAATGTCGGTCGAGAATGTTTTGGGGAATTTCAGATACAGATCATCCATGGAATGACAGGCATAGAGGTTTCAGGGGAATGACAGTATGAAATGTAACAGTAAGCATTGGGTCGGAAACATTCTGCAGGATGTCGGGTATGGATTGTTCGCTGGAATGTTGAATATGAAACATTCCAGAGAATGTCAGATATGGAATTTTCTGTGGAATATCAGCGATAGAAAGTTTCAGGGAATGTCAGTTACGCAATGTTCCGTGGCATGTCTCATATGGAATATTTTGGGGAATATTGGGTCTGGAACGTTATACCGAGTGTCAGGGATGGAACGTTTGGAGTTGTGTCAGGTATAGAATGTCCCAGTGATTTCTGAGTGTGGAATGTTCCTTAATGTCGAGTATCAAATGTTCTAGAGAATGTCGAGTATAGAGCACTCTGTTGAATGACAGGTGTCGAACATTTGGGTGAATGTTGGGTACAGAATGTTAAAGAGAATGTCAGGTATAGAATGTTCTGGCGAATGTCGGGCAGAGAGCTGTCCAGAGAATTTGTGTATAGAACGTTCCTTAGAAAGTCAGAAATAAATTATTACAGACAATGCTGGGTACAAAATGTTCCGGGTATGTCAGTTATGGAACATTCCAGAAAATGCCGCGTATCGACAATTCCTGGAAGATTAGGAATGAACGTTCCAGGGAATGTTAGGTTTGGAAAGTTCTGTGGAAGGTCAGCTATTCAATTTTTCATGGAATATCAGTTACACACTTCTCCGTAGAATGTCATTGATGAAAGTTTATGGGGAATTTTGGGTCGGAAGCATGAAGCAGAATTTCGTTCAGAGAAATGATGGGTACAGACTGTACCAGAAATTTCTCTGTATAGAATGTGTCCTAAATGTCGGGTGCAGAATTGTCCAGACAATGGCGTGTGTAAAATGCTGTAGAGAATGTTGGGTATGGAACACTCTGCACAATGTTTAGTATCGAACGTTTCGGGGAATGTCAGGTACAGAATTTTCCAAAAATGTTGTAGGCAATGTAAGGCATCGAATTTTCCAGAGAATTTGAGTATAGAATTGTCCTTCAATGTCAGGAATAGAATATTCCAGAGAATGTCACATAAAGTATGTTCCGAGGAATGTATGAAACAGCCTGAAAAACGTTGTGTATGGAACGCTCCAGAAAAAAAATGGTGGGTTTCGGATGTTCCAGGGAACGTGATGCATGGAACATTCCGGAGAATGTCAGTTAAAGAATGTTCTGGAAAATGTCATGTATGCAATGTTCTGAGGAATGTTGTGTAGAATGTGTTCGGGGGACAGTCGGATATAGAAGATTCCATGGAATGTCGTGTATAGAATGTTCTCCAGAATGCTCGGTATAGTATATTCCGGAAAAAAGTTATGTGTCGAATGTTCTCGGGAACTTTGGAGATAGACCGTTCCAGGGAACGTGAGGTATGGAATTTTCCAGCGAGTTTTAGTTACGGAATGTTCCGGGAAATATCGGGTATGGATCGTTCTGGCGAATATCTGGTACAGAATGTGTTCGAGTCAGAAATACCGACAAAAAAATCGTTTTGTCCATCAAGACTCCTCATTCTGATAGCCACTCAGCCTTTCAAAGTAAATCAACCATTCAGTATGATTCAGATTGATCAGACTGCACCTGAGCTCCCACAGTCCTAAGATAATCGTGGACTCTGTTTTATTCATGGATCTATTTTCCTGTATCGCAAAAATGTTCAATGTCTTAGTGTCCACTGCTCTGTGGGCAGGAAATTCCTAAGCACTCACAACCATCCGCGAAAATGAAATAAATCTCCTCTTCCCTGTAATAAATCAACAATATCTTATTCAAAACAACTATGAACGCTCGAGCTGTCATCTCACAACTTTACACGCTTGTGTTTGTGATCGGATGTTCTCTATGAACGACAGGTAGTTCATCTTCACAGTGCCTCTCTTTATAATCACAGTTTTTTTCAGAGTGCAGGTAAATACCTGCTTAAATATCTGCTTCTGTCCCTTAGACAGTAAGACACAAGAGCACAGTTCAGTCATTCGATCCACTGAGACAATTCAGCCATTTGAGTATGGCTGATATATTTTTAAACCTCATTCACCTGCCTGCTCCTTGCTTATCAACTGACCTTCGCCTGGCTGCATTTACACATCCCACTGTCGATGATATGTAAGTCAGGAGAAACAGTGTCACTTCGTTGTCTTTTCACTCCTTCAGCCTGGGCTTCCGTGTGTGTCTGAACACACGACCAGCCGAGCAGGCCTGCATAATCCCAGTTTCTTCGGGTTCGTCAGATCTGTTCGGATGATGATGAATTTCAACCTGCAACACGACCTCCTGTTACTCGCCTGGAAAAGCCTCCCTCCGCTCGTGCCCACAACACACAACCGACTCTTCAACTCTGAGGCGCCTTCAGCTATAAGTGACCCGCCGAGGCGCAACCCACCAAGACCAATTCCCCTACATTGTCCCCGGTACCTAACACTACACGCAATTTCGCATGGCCAATTCACCTAAACTGCACATTTTTAGACTGTGCGAGGAAACCGGAACACCCGGAGAAAACCCACACCGACACGGGGAGAATGTGCAAACTCCACACAGTCAGTCGCCTGATGCAGAAATTGAAACGGTCTTTGGTGCTGTGAGGCAACAGTGCTAACCACTAAGTCACCGTGCCGTCCGTACATGCCAATTGTTGCAACACGGTGGTAAACCCTATTGATAATTAAACCAAACACACAGAAACGCTCACCTTGTCTCGTAATCTGTTAAAGTATGAGTGATAATTAACTGCCACAATTTCCATACTTTACAAGCAATATCAGTTTTTTTGTTGAACTCCAAAGTGAACATTCAGCAACAAATATTTGCAAGTCTAAATATTTCATATCTACCTCCCACTCGGTAACAATATGTCGAACAAGTAAAACACCTAATAAATTTACAGCCGCAAACTTTTCAAAACAAGACAGAGACTGTCGTCTGCCGTGTCGATCGGCCTCTGTCTCTTGGTTTCTCTAGACCATTTTCGTTTTTTTTTGCAGCAAAGATTTTCCATGTGAAAATGTACCGTTAATATATGGTGTTGTGAATAGCAGTCTTTCAATATGGTTTGGTTCTCTTTCTCGCTAATTGTCCAAAACGCAAAATTTTCTTGCTCCCACAATACCTTGGATTATCTCATGGCTTCCACGTTGTCAAAACAGTAAGATCCGAATTCATAACAGTTTTGGTGTCTTCGTCCATAATTTAAATTGATAGTTTGAATTCTAACCGGTGTGAAAAAAACGAAAAATTGAGCTATCGATGTATCTAGGTTACAGCCAGATGTCTCACATGTTTAATCTTTCCATAATACTCTGTTCTTTGACAGGTGTCTGACAGCTTCAAGCTTTCAGTCCCTCTTAAAGGGACAGTACGCATTTTCAATTTCATAATACCTCCACTCTTATGAATAAAGAATGAACCATTAAATGAAAAGATGCCTTCATTTTTGTTCAAGTTCTTAACCCTGCTGCCATGAAATAAACCGGACATTAATGGAAGTTCATGGTTACCTCGGTGAGCGCTCAGGCGCATGCGAGCCACATAGACACACACACACACACACACACACACACACACACACACACACACACACACACACACACACACACACACACACACATATTTTCCAGTCTTATCCAGTCATATTGGTTCCCTCTTATCCAGACTTTATCCATCAATCCCGATAAAGCAATTGCTGTCACATTCGTGAAACACACAACATGTGCAGTTTGTAACTTGAAAGTCTGTAACAGCAGACTGAAACCAAATAGTCGCATGTTCTTTCTTTACATCTTTCCAATAATGTCACGGGATTGTGATTCATGTACGCACATCCCTCCAACACATTTTCGTGACACAAGCATGAAATCTTATAAGGCCAGTACCGAACTCAAACACTCCTTTTCGAACATTCAGTATTTTCTCTGGAGGGTGTTGAGTTCCTTTGAAACTCTATCGCAAGAATATCGCTCCTGTCTTCATGTATTCAGTTTAAATTACATTTGTTATAAGTTTTGCTTCTCTTTATCGTGCAAACATCTCTGCCAACTGTATCTTCTAATCATTGCACGAATCACGAAAATCACTACATTATCCAGATAGACAGCACAGATTGGAATCCAGCCACAACTCTGTTCATGAGTCTTTGGAATGTGGCTCGGGCGTTTTTTTTCATTCCAAAATGCATCAATATGAATTGGTGAAGCCCAATTCGGATGACCAACGCAGAATTTTGTCCCTTTTTCTTGTAAAAGTATCTGCTATAACGACGCATCAGGTCCAAATTAATGATATAACTGGCATGTCGAGCTTTCTCTATACACTGATTCAAACGTTGTGTTGTATTTGAGTCTGATTTGGTTGCGACGTTGACCATCCGATACCCAGACTACACTGCGCACTCTCCTGCAACTCATCGGATTTCTTGGGGTTTCCTTTCCGTATTTCACTAATGCCAATGGCTCAGCGTTTTTAACACGTATTTTCCCACAGAGAATTTATTGAATGACCAGCAGCTGTCGTCACATATCGCATCGTCTCGCAGTGAAAACACGTTTTCCCACTATCCTTCTTAAAGTACCAACGCTGTAATTTTTTTGTGTCACACCCCACTTCAGTGAAAATAACTAAAGCCCTTCACCACATTTTCTCCACATTGAGCTTCTATTCTGAACTGTGGGAAATAATAAACAGCATTCTGTACTGTTTATTTACAGTTTCGGACGTCTCTTTTCTGTAATTTATGTCCTTCACAAGATGGACTTTTGCTGAACGCTAAACTTTGCCTGATTCACCAGTGTATATTCATCTGTGCTGCTGTTTTCACTTTTCAAATTTGTATTCATCGAAATTAGAACATTAAATGGAAAACATTACAGCGCAGTACATCCCAATCGGCCCTTGGTTTTTTCGTTCACCTTTGAAACCAATCTGAAGCAAATCTAACCTACACCATTCCATTCTCGTCCACATTCCTTTGCAATGACCATTTAAATGTCCTTAAATTTGCCGAGTCTAGTATTGTTTCAGGCATTGAATTCCACCCACTATTACTCTCTGAGTAAATAACCTACCTCCGACATCTGTTCTGTATCCATCACCCCCCAATTAAAAGCTATTTGCCATCTGGCTAGCCATCGACATCCGAGGAAAAAGGCTCTCTCTGCCCACCCTGAATAAGTCGCTGAGTATCGTATATGCTTCATGAAGTCACCTGCAAACTTTCTTCTTTCTGTCGAAAGTAGCCTGAAGTCCATCTTGGAGCTTTCGAGGTGTTACCTAATTTAAAGTCCGCACCCATCTATAAAAATTACAATGTTCAATTGTTGCGATGTCAACGTAAGTCTGACCTCGTTCCTTCTTTATTTTCTGAACTGCCGTCTGTATGCTTCTGTTCCCAATTCATAAGCAGCCAAATTTAACTGTTTGAACACTTCACAAACTTTTTATGCCGCAACTGAATCCGCTGCAAATATCTCACGAGTTCTGCGTATCAGTACAGTCTGAATTGGCATTACCACAAGATCTCTGATCACTCCACCTGCTTAGCCAATTTTTCAAATTAAACAAAGAACACTTCGTCATATTTCCCATCAAACTCGGCTTTGTTATAACATGTTAGCACATATGATTTCTCTATTCAGCTGCATCCTGGCAACTTGAATTTCCTGACTAAGTCACAACTTCTCAAGTTCAAACTCTCTCTCCATTTCTGTATTTTCTCTCTTTCTTTCTTCTCTCTCCATTTTCTTAGCTAAGAACCTTCACGCTCTTGATTATTTCTTCTCTTTCGCTTTTTGTTCTCTCTTCCTTTCTCTTTATCTCTACCTTTGTTTGTATTCTCACTCTATTCTCCTCAATTGTTCTTGAATTTTTTTGTAACCCTCTTGCATTTTTCCGTTTCTCTGATACGCCGAAGTGCTTAATTAACTCCCTTCCATTTTTTCAAATTTACCTGAGTTCTTGTTTAAACTGAAATCTAGCCTCTGCGTTAATTATGAAACTATGCTATTTTATTTTCTTACTAAACTTTCTTAGAAAATTTGGAATTTGACTTCAACCACCAGAACCTCCTTAGCAATTATAAGAAACATTTCTCTCACTTTTAATTCAGAAAAAGACACAAGTATGTGAAATTAAACAAATTGTCTTAGCTGCGTTTTACTGAGATTTCTTGGTGACAAGTGCTTAAATCAGCTGGGAGCATTCGAACCCGAAATCTGTCAAATTCTCAGATTGGATTTGTCTAAACCTGCCTAAATTATGGACTTAATCCCCTAATCTGTTACCTCAAGTTGGAAAACACTTCCACTAAATAAAGCCAACGCAGAGCAGCAGCCAACTCGCCTCGTAATCTTTTAATTTATCAGTGAGACATAACTCCACAAATTCCAGTAATTAACAAGAAATATCACCTTTATTCATTAACTCTAATAATAAACATATCGCAACTCTAAGCCACCTTCCACTTTGCAACACGCACAAATTCTGCCCTGCAGTTTTAGTTTCATGATAGGTATGCTTCGCTGTATTCGCTAGTTTCCAATATCCTGCTGAACATTTTTTCTGCGTAGTTTGAGTCACATGGCACATAATTGGTGGTAGATTCAGCGAGATGTTTTGTGAGGCCTGTCTTCATGGTAAAATAGTCTCACAACCTCTTATTTGTTCTTCTCAATGGGAATTGTGAGATTCTCCCTGGATCTCCCCTTAGGCTGGTGCAGTGTAGAATGACAATGACCTCTCTACATTGCTGTACATTCCTCATGACAGCTGAGACCGTTCTAATCTGGGAAGCAACTTAAGAACAGGCAGGCATGGTCTCCTGTCATGATCTGCACTCCTGGTCCTGAGGAAAGGAAAATCCTGGCTGAGACCCCCCCCAATCTGGAGCAGCACCTTGCCCACAATGCGGTTTTGTGGAGGGCGGTAACGTACCTCTGCTTGCCACTAGCAAGCTCAATATCCGGGGCTGTACAGGGTATGTCGTGTCCTTGTCTCAGTGCACTATGGCCTTTCAAAGATGGCACTGGTCCCCGGGCCGCTGGTTACATTCAAACTCTCTGGCGACTTCTGGGAATGGTGTGCATTAAGAAGTGGGGGAACTCAACATGGTTCTCGTTTTAAGGACTCGAACACGAATTTATGTGGGGAGTTTGGAGGTGTCCACTCGGCCTCACGCTAAACTCAACTTAACTGGCACCTTCAATTGGAAAAAGAATCAAATGCAATTATGAGAAGATATTAAACATTTAATTTCATGTCTGATGGGTGATGTTTCACGAATGTCCGTCACCATTCCTGGGGTTATCCTACCCCACCGGCAGGACAGATCCACCAGTAGTGGTCACATCATGACGCACAACTTAGAAAAGGCATTACCCTGAATTTCCACAACTATGATTCCATAACCCAGGAAATCTCATGGTAACAGTCCAAAGATGTGCTGGTTAGGTACATTGGTCATTTTAGATTGCCCATAGTGTGAGTTGCATTAGTCACAGGGAAATGGGTCTCGGTGAGTTACTCTTCGGAGAGTCAGACTTGCCGGGCCAAAGAGCCTGTTTGCACATTGTAGGGAATCCAATCCAAAGGAGGTTGGTTGTGTTTGTAGAAATTTAGTCATTTCTGCTGCAGGGCATCCGTGCCACTCAAATTCCTGACGATTACCATCACCAGTAAGAGGCAATCTGAGCTCACCTCTTGACATTCAAAAGTATTACCATCAGTGAATCACGCACTGGCAATAGCCTTGGGGTTAGCATTGACAAGGATCTCAAATGGAGTAAACAAGTAAACACATTGGATACAAGACCAGGTCAGAGACCGATGATATTATGGCATGTAACTCACCTCCAGACAACTCAAAGCTGGAGACACCACTCGACCACTTCTTCACTTGCCTGTTCTAAATATTGAATATCCTCGGACATTCACTTCCCGACATTTGTCACCCTGGCCATGTCTGCGTAATCACAATTATATGTATTTACATTTCTCAGTGCAGTTAGTGCAACCACTTTACTGCAAAAGCTCCGAACATTTTTTCAATGCACTTTTCCCCACAGTGTCCATTTCCTTCAATGTGATTAATCACTGAAAAAATATAAAATAGAAATGGAATCGTCCCTTCTGCCCTTAAATGTTGCTCCGACAATCAAATGTAATGATCGCTGACCCTTTATCTCCACACCATATTCATGATCTCTCACTTTGGTGTTTGGGAATTCTGAGTTATATTCGGCGTCTTGCCATCCACAGCCTTATGTGGAGGAGAATTACCCCGGTTCACCAGTCTCTGAGTTCTGCAATTTATCCTCATCTCAATGCAGAATGGCCTGCCTGTACCTAATTTTGTCACACCTTCTTTTCGACGTCTCAGCCAGTTGAATTACCATCCATGCATGCAAAATGAGTCATTATGTCTGCGTTTCACATCTTTCATTGAGATCTCCATTCATCTTCCTGAACGCCATTAAATACAAGTCCCACAGCAACAACCTTTGCTCCCACAATAAGGGATCATCGCTGCGATCAGTCCGGTCTTCCTACGCTGCATTTACTCAATGTCATGTTTGTTCTGTATTTGTTAAGGTGTTCAAAACTGCACATAATACTACACAATGTTCGCAATGTTCACTCACCGAGACCCTGTATAGCTACAGTAACACATCGTCACTACTGAACTGAATTCCCCTTGCAATAAAGGTCAACACATCATGACTCTTCCGAACAGCTTTCTCCCCCTCCAGTATTGCTTTCAGAGACTGGGGTACAATGATATCCAGATACTTTTCAATGTTACAGCTACCCACTTGATGGATCTGTGTACACTGATCGCATGATAATGCCGCATATTGACTGCTGGCTTCGGATATTACTGCCTTGCATCGACCCAAGAGGCGCGTGCAAAAGATAACAAAAGTAAAAAAACATAAGTCCCTTTATAGATCAAGTGTTTTCAACTGATCTATTTTAAAATGAAAGGCTGCAGTTCTTTTTTTTTCCAACAAAGTGCACAATATCACACTCATCTGCATGGCTCTTCATCTACCAAGTATTTGCCCGTTCATTGCATTTGACTGAATCAACTTGGAGCTTTTTTGTTTAAATCCTACCCAACCACTTACAATCCGATGGCATCCTTTGAGAACCAGCACTTGATTCCCTCAACCCAACTGTTGATGGACACTATGATTAGGTGGGCTCCACGCGAATGCTCTGTCGCCTTTTATTCAAGAATAAATCTGTTTAATTCTAGTCAGTGTCTGTTTCCACCTCTCTCACACCAAAGCAATGTTCAGAAATTAGCCCAGTTTCATGAGTTTTTTTGTTTTGCAGGTTAGATTTGGGAATTAATCAAGTGTCTATCACAAAATCCAAATATATTGCATAGGTTGCTTCTTCATAATTTATTTACCAGTCAGTTTCTCAAATTTGACTCCCAGTTCATAAATCTATGTTGAATCTATTTTGGCACATTACATTCAGACTGCATCATTTCTCCTAAACTGGATGTAGGTTTGCTTGCTGTGCTGGACGGTTCATTTCCGGACGGTTTATTTCCAAACGTTTCTTCACCTTCCGAGTTGATATCTTCAGTGGGCCACCGGGCGAAGCAAAGTTTCCTTTTTTTCTTCGGGTTCGTGATGTACTGTCCTGTGGTAATGTCATTTCCTGTGGTGATGTCACTTTCGGAGCTTTTGTTTTCTTAAGTAGTGGCAGATGGGGTTTAAATTTATATGTTTGTTGATAGAGTTCCGATTGGAATGTCATGTTTCTTGGAATTCTCGTGCGTGTCTCTGTTTGCCATCTCCAGGGATGGATGTGCTGCCCCCTTGCGAAGTGGCGCCCTTCCTTACCTGATTGTAAGGATGCCACTAAGAGAGTGGCTAATTAATTTTCATGTATCCTGCTGGCACTTCTTCTGCCTATTTGTCAAATGTAGTGTTTGTTACAGTTCTTGTACGGTATTTTGTAAACGACTTTGGATTTGCTTCTTGTCTGGATAGGGTATTTTAAGTTCATTCGCTGCTATTTTAGTGCTTTCGTGGATTTGTGTGCTGCCATGTTGCCCAGGGGAGTAAATAGTCTGGCAGTCATTTCTGAGATGCCTTTGACGTAGGGAGAGTCGCTAAGATTTCTGGACGTGTTTTGCCTGCTTGATTGGGTTTGTAGCTGGGAACTCGGCGGACTGTGTTCATTGTACACCAATCCTTTCTGAACGCACGGTATAGATGGTTTTCCTCTGCCGTGCATAGTTACTCTGTGCTGTAATGTGTGTTGGATCGTTGAAATAATGTTCTGATGCTGCTTCGTTTGTGGATGTTGGCATCTTTACTTCTGTAGTTCAATATTTGTTCCATACGTGTTGCTTTCTTCTGTCGATGCTGGTTTGAATTTGCCTGTTGGCTGTTTGCAGTACTGTGACATTCAGGAATAGCGGTTTGTTGGTGTTTTCCTCCTCTTTAGTGAATTTTTCATGCATGACCAGTAAATAAAATCACCACAGGAAATAACATCACAAGCCTGAACATATAAATACAAAGCAGGAATGTTGAGCAGTGCTTCCCCCGGAGGCCCGCTGAAGATTTTACGTAGGAGGGTGACGAAACGGATATTTGGAAATTTCCCACACAGCCGACAAAAAAAGAAACGGTACAGCGGTTACTGGGATTCCCAGACGACAAAAACGCGGTACAACGTTTCCTGGGATTGACTGGCTATTATCGAATGTTTGTGCCAAAGTTCAGCAGTGAGGCAGCTCCACTCATTCAATCGTTAAACAAGGGCAAAGAGTTACAGTGAATCGCGGAATTTCAAGGGGCATTTGACAGCCAAAAGCCTGTGTTAACCCCAGCCCTGTATTAGCCCTCCCTGATTGCACAAATTCCTTCAATGTGACTATCGATGCCAATGATATGTGTGTTAGTGTAGTATTCCTGCAAGAGGATGACGAGGGGACAGAAAGACCGATCGTATATTTTTTCCAGGAATTGAACATTCATCAACAGGAATATTCAGTGGTGGAGAAAGTGAGCTTAAGCTTGGTGTTTATATTTCCAGCAGTGCATCTGAGGCAATCGCATACACTGACCACTACCTATTGACATTTGTGGGAAAATATAAGGACTAAAATGCCAGAGAGTTCAGAAGGAACTTATTGTTGCAACCATATAATTTGACAATTTTGCATGTGGCAGGTGGCGAACATATGATTGTGAATGTATTATCGAGACAAGAATAAGATACAGGGCCGTTTGGTGGCACGTATGCCGTGTCCTAAATTTGCATGTTGTTGTGCATGCTTGCATGTTTATAGTTGATTAGGGCTGAGAAGAGGCAGATGGAGTTTAATTCAGATAAATGCGAGGTGTTGCATTTTCGGAAAGCAAATCTTAGCAGGTCTTATACACTTTATAGTAAGGTCCGAGGGAGTGTTGCTGTACAAAGAGATCTTGGAGTGGAGGTCCATAGCTCCTTGAAAGTGGAGTCGCAGATAGATAGGTCAGTAAAGAAGGCGTTTTATATGCCTTCCTTTATTGGTCAGAGTATTGAGTACAGGAGTTGAGAGGTCATGTTGCGGCTTACAGGACATTGGTTCAGCCATTGTTGGAATATGGTGTGCAATTCTGGTCTCCTTCCCATCAGAAAGATGTGAAACTTGAACGGGTTCAGAAAAGATTTACAAGGTTGTTGCCAGGGTTGGAGTATCTGAGCTACAGGGAGAGTTTGAACAGGCTGGGCCTGCTTTCCCTGGAGCGTCGACGGCTGAGGGACGACCTTATCGAGGTTTAGAAAGTTATGAGGGGCATGGATAGGATAAATAGACGAAGTCTTTTCTCTGGGGTCAGGGAGTCCAGAACTAGAGGGCATAGGTTTAGGGTGAGAGGGTAAAGATTTATAACAGACCTAAGTGGCAACATTTTCACGCAGAAGGTCGTACGTGTATAGAATGAGCTGCCAGAGGATGTGGGAGGCTGGTACAATTGCACATTTAAAAGGCATTTGGATGTTTATATAATTAGGAAGGATTTGAAGGGATATGGGTCGAGTGCTGTCTGGTGGGACTAGATTGGGTTGGGATATCCGGTCGGCATGGACGGTTGGAAGGAAAGGTCTGTTTTCGTGCTGTACATCTCTATGACTCTATGATTCTATATGTCTGTTTAAGCTACTAAACGGGTTGTTGAAGAGTTTTCAAAATGAAGCCATCGTTTGGTATAAATGGTTGATTTTTTTTGCTCAGGGAGGAGTTGTCACAAACTCGTCCTTATTTTCCTAACGGTATGGAAACTAGAGGACTTGGGGAAAAACTGCTTCCTTGGTGCAACGATGCTTCGTCTCTTTTTTTCCCCAGAAGGGCAATAAACTGGGTCGGGCTCCAATCAGTCTGGTTCGGTGCAGGTGGACAGATTTAGTGAAGTATTTGTTTATGTGCAAACAGATGAGACTCCAGCCAAAAATGGTCATGCTTTAAAAGTGACGGGAGTGGTCACCTCTCCGGCTGAGCTGAGCAGTGTTTAGTTCAGTGGTGATCAAGTGAGAAGTTCAATAGGGAGCTATATGGAAAATTTCTGTCTCTCCCTTTTCTGCTCTTCAACTTCAACCTGCAAGGATGTATTCCATTTATGCTGATTTTTGTTATAGGGAGTTTGCTGCTTGGGACTGTTGTATATATTCGTTACAGTGTAAGTAAGTCTACTTGGTTAGTTTGAGATCTGCAGGGTACCTTTATTCTTTATTTGTGTTTCATTGTGTAAATTTAATGAATAACGCATTGTCTGTTTTAACATGTAGTATAACACTTAGCTATCTGACTTCAGGTAATTTTCTCCGTACTCTTACCGAAACAAATTCAAAAGTTATGGTCTGGGGCTGCCTGCTTCAGAATGTTTTGAGTGGCCTGGCCTCGTCCATAACACACTTTTAAATGTTGTTAGGAAGAGGCTGGTTTCGCGGAAAGGGAAATGTGGAAATTGAGAGGCCTTCAACAATGCAATCCAGTGACAGTAAGTTTCTGTTCATGAGAACGGCAAAGCTGTTAGATATAGTTAATGCTGGGTGGCTAGCAAATTTGAGGCTTTAATAGGAAAAAGATAAGCATATGACAGGTGCATGTAGCCGGGATCGAATAATTCACGTTTCCTAAGAGCACTGGACTAATCCGCAAGAGCAAAATCATGGCAACATTGGACCTTGAGACAGATTAGGCAAATAGGACGAGGGAGACTCCAAATACATTAGGGACAAAAGAGAAGTTAGGAAGAGAATAGGGATCTTTCATGATCAGCTATGCCAAAATTCTGTGGATCCACGGGAGATGTATGAATGACTAAATGTGTGTTTCATATCAGTATTTGGTCTGGAGAAGGCTATGGGATCTATCGTGCTTGGGGAAAAGCTGCTCAGGACATATTTGGACTCCTGTGCTAAGTGTTTGGCCCATATATAAGGTACGATGTATTGACCTTGCACCCTGGTCGGAGGAAGTTCACGAGATTGTCTGCAGGAATGAAATATTTAAAGTTTGATGACTCTGCATCGCTACTTGGTGAGGGGGATTTAATTGAAAAATACAGAATACTTAGTTGCCGGACAGAGTTGATGTTGGGAAGATGGTTCCATTGGAAGGAGAGACGATGACTCGAGGGCACATTCTTAACATTTAGTGATGAACTTTTAGAGCAGAGATAAGGACAAATGTCTTCAACCAGATAGTGGCGAATCCATGAAATGCATTGTCAGATAAGGCTGTGGAGGCCATGTGATTGAATATATTTAATACTGAAATCGATAGATTCGTGAGTATCAAGGGTATCAAGAGTTACAGGAGGAAAGCGGGTCTACGGGGTTGAGAAACTGATCACCAATTGTCTAAAGTTGGAGTAGACTCGTTGGGCTGAACGGCCTAATTTGTGACTGCTGTGCTCTATAGTCTAAATAAACAGGGATGAGTTACAAAACGTGCTCATATGTCAGAGGAGAAGGTGTTTGAACTCTTATGTTCTGTGGGAAGCGGCGGAAGTGATTATTCAGCACCTTGTTGAGATATATGTAGAGTACATAACCACGGGTGAGGCGCAGGAAATCTGAAAATTGACTAATATGGTGCCATGATTTAGCAAAGGAAAAGTCAGGTTGATGAAATATCATTGAACCTGACGCTGTTAGTGGGCAAGTTGTCTGATGTAAACCAAAGGGAAAGGATTTCCGTGTATTTTGAAAGGTAAGGACTGATTAGGAATGGTCATCATGGATTTCTGCATGAGAAATCATGCATCACGAATTTGAATGAGTTGGCTGAAGATGTAACAAAGACAATTTACAATGGAAGAGCGGAGGACATGATCGCTAAATATTTCAGTAAGGTGTTCGACATGGTTCTGCATGGTAGACTGCTGTACAAGGTTAGATCACATGCATTACAGGGAGAACTAGTCATTTGGATACATATCTGCTTCGATGGTATGAGATAGAAGTTTTTGGTGGAGGGTTGCTTTTTCAGAATGTCGGCAGATGATTATTGGCGTTCCACAAGGATCAGTACTTTGTTCACTGCTGTTCGTCATTTATACAAATAATTTGAACTTGAGCTTAGGAGATAAACGTTAGTAAGTTTGCAAATAGCACCAAAAATGAAGGTGTAATGGCTAGAGTAGAAGTTTATCTCAGAAAGCAACAGAATCCTGATCAGATTGGCCAAATGGACGAGGAATGACTTATGCACTTTAATTTAGATGAATGTGAGGTGCTGCATTTTGGAAAGGCATATCAGGGTAGGACTTATACATTCATGTTAGGGTCCTGGGGAGTATTTCTGAACATAGATACACTCGTGTACATATTTAGAGTTCCTTCAAAGCGGAGTCACCGTTAGATAAGATAGTTAAGAAGGCATTTGACATGTTTCCCTTCATTAGATTTTTTTCGAGATTAGATTCCCGACAGAGTGGAAACAGGCCCTTCGGCCCAACAGGTCCACACCGACCATCCGAAACGAAGCCCACCCAGACCCATTCCTCTCTGACTAATGCACCTTTAGCGTACAATGTAGCACGACCATTTCACCTTACACGCACATCTTTGTGACTGTGGCAAAAAAAAACGGACCTCTCAGGAGGAAACCCTCACGCAGGAGGCGAGAATGGGCAAACTCCACACAGACAGGCACCCGAGGCTGTAGTTGAACCCCAGACCATAGCGTTGCAAAGCAGCCGTGCCAACCATTGAGCCGCCATACCGCCCTATCGCTTAAGGTATTGAGTAGAGGAGTTGGAAGGACATGCTGTCGCTGCACAGAACACTGGTTTGGTCACGTTGGGACTATAACGTGCAATGCTGGTCTTGCTTCCATTGGAAGGATTTTGTGAAACTTGAAAGGGTTCAGAAAAGGTTTACAATGATGTCACCATGTTTAGAGGGTTTGAAACAACGTGAGAAGCTGAGTAGTTTTGGGATGTTTTCCCCAAAGCCTCAAAAAATGAGTTGTGAGATTATGGAAGTCGATAAATTTATGATGGGCATGGATAGGGTAAATATATATGGTCGTTGCTTTGGGCTTTTGGAGTGCATAGCCAGAGGGCACCAGTTTAGGGGAGAGGGGAAGAACTTTTTTTAGATTAGATTAGATTACTTACAGTGTGGAAACAGGCCCTTCGGCCCAACAAGTCCACACTGACCGGCTGAAGCGCAACCCACCCATACCCCTACATTTACCCCTTACCTAACACTACGGGCAATTTAGCATTGCCAATTCACCTGACCCGCACATCTTTGGACTGTGGGAGGAAACCAGAGTACCCGGAGGAAACCCACGCAGACACGGGGAGAACGTGCAAACTCCACACAGTCAGTCGCCTGAGTCGGGAATTGAACCCGGGTCTCAGGCGCTGTGAGGCAGCAGTGCTAACCACTGTGCCACCGTGCCGCCCATTAAAAGGGTCATCAGAAACAAATTGTTAATGCAGCTGTTGGGAACATTAATACACAAAGAGCTTGGAGAGATATGGACAAAGTGCTGGTAAATTAGATTAGATTAATTCAGGATAGTTGGTCGGCATGGATGAAGTGGATTGAATGGTCTGCTTCTCTGAGGCAAATCACGTCTCTCTCTGTTCAGATGATGTTGACTTCCACTTCAACATTACCTCCCTTTTACTCTCCCGCGGATTACATACCACCACCTCCCCAAAGTCTGGTGGACAGGATTATTCGCTGTAACTGACACATTTTCTGCACTTCTGCCCTCGCCCATTCCCATTGTGCCCAGATCAAGCCATCCATTAAAACTACTGAACGCACAGTACTTACTGATCTAAAATAAAACAAAGAACTGCAGACGCTGGAGATCTGAAAGAAAAACTGAATTAATGACGAGTCCCCGGAATTGCAATGCTATATTTATTTTCTTCCAACAGATCCTATCATACACATAACGTTTCGACAGCAATTTCTTGCATTTGTAATTTTCTGTTGATAACGTGCACAAAATGTGCCTTGCAGTTTTGACTTTGATACATAATTCCCACAAATAATTGTTTCTCCTTGCTCGTCTAAGCTCCAGTTAAGCTGTTTTAGTGTACTCTGAGTGACGTGGGCGATATTGTCATGTTTCGTGATTCCTTTCGTTATGTTAAGATAATCTCATTTTTCTTGTCCGTTCATCTCAAGGGGAATTGTACGACCTCACTGTCTCTCGCCTAATGCTTGTCGAGTGAAGAAGGACAATAATCTCGCGACAATGCTGTACATTAGTCCACGTGGCTAAGCCTGTTCTTACCTGGGGTACAACTGTGGAGCAGGCTGGCATGGTCTAATGTCATGGCCTCCACTACCGGCCACAGGGGAAGGGGATTGAGAGCCTCCCCACCCAGGAGGAGCAAGTGAGAACTGCAGATGCTGGAGATCAGAGCTGACAAATGTGTTGCTGGACAAGTGCAGCAGGTCAGGCAGCATCGAAGGGGCAGGACAGTCGGCGTTTCGGACATATGGCCGAAGAAGGGCTTATGCCCAAAACATCGATTCTCCTGCTCTTTCGATGCTGCCTGATCTGATGCGCTTTTCCAACAACACATTTTCCACCTAGGAGGCGCTCCATGCTCATGACCACAATGTGGGTGTGGGGAGGGCAGTAATTTCGTAAAGCCTGCCATGTGCAGGCTTAATATCGGGGTTTGTAGGGCAGCTCCCAGCGGAATGTGTTTGTCTCAGTGCAATTTAGGTTGTCTAAGATGTGTTTGGTTCTCGGGAGTTTGTTTATTTCCCGGATCTCCAGTGATTGCGGAGTTGCTCTGGAAATGGCCTGCAGTAACATTTGGGGGAACCCAACCTGATTCTAACTGTGAGTTCCATGAGAGCCACACAAACTCAGGGTGGACGTCTCTCCCGAAACACAACTCCACTGGCACTTTGCATATAAAATTATTAAGAATAAGCAAATACATAAGAACACAAGAAATAGGAGCAGGGTAAGAGCACCTGGTAACTGAATAATAGCAAGGATGTAAAACCAAATACAACCGTGCAGAGAAGATTTACCAAAATATTACCGGCATGAAGGAAAGGCATTATGCTGAAAGGCTGAAGGACTTGAGACTATTTTCACGAGCGAAAAGAAGGTTAATGATTAGAAGAATGCAAGATGATTAGAGGATTAGATATAGTGGAGACTGATAGCTTCTTTTTTCCAAAGATGATGTTTAACCCGAGTGGGCATAGTTTTAAATTAAGGGCTGACAGATTACGTGGTAGGTTCTTGACTGAAAGACGAGTAAAGGCGTGGACTGCCCTGCTGGCAATATTGTTTGAGTCGAAAAAAAAGGGCATTTAATTTGTCATTAGATAAACAAGATAATCTCATTTTTCTTGTTCATTCTTCTCAAGGATAATAAGGGAATAGTGCAGGTTTGATAGAATTTAGGTTGGTTTAACAGGTCGGTGGAACATCGAAGGCGAAATGGCAAGTGATATGCTGCAATGTCTACGTTCTATACGGCCTCTCACTGTTCAACAAACTCATGGCTGATATTTTCGTGGACTGATCTCTCCTTAACGGACCGTTCACCATAGCGTGAACTGTTGAAAAATAAATCTGCCTTTGCCTTTAAGACATTTAAAGACTTAGCTTCAGTTGCTTCATTAGGCAGGGAATTCCACAGATTCACAAACATTTTGGGGAATACATTCCTCCGAAACTCAATCCAAAACCTGCTAGCCCTTCGTTCGAGGCTATGATCTCTAATTCTAGTTTCATTCACCTGTGAAAAAACCTCTCTGCGACTATCTTATCTATTACTTTCATAATAACAAATGTCTCTGTAGAAACGCCTCATTATTCGAAAGTTCATGATTATAACTCGGAGACACACCTTGTCTCCCAGTAAGGCAACAATTTCAACTCCAGAATCAACCCAGTGGACGGGTACTGGACTCCCTCCAGTGTTAATGCATTTTTTTTACTCGAGTAAAACTGTGCACAGTACTCTTGGTGTGGCCTCAACAGCACGCTATATGTCTATATTACAGCTTTCTTACTTTTCAACTCCATCTCTCCAACAATGAAGAACAATATTTCATTTGCCTCCTTAATTATCTGCTGCACCTTCTGTGCTTCTGGGATGACCAGATATCTCTGCATAGCAGTATGCTGCAATTTTTCACCAGTTAAACAATAACCCATTTTGCTGCATTTTTCCAACATCGTGCTCCATCGGCCTATTCACTTAATCTGTCTGTATGCAGCTGAACACTTTGCTCCATCACTCATCTAATTATTGTCTGCAAACTTTGACACACTGCACTTATTCCTCAACTCCAATGATCTGTGTAAATCCTTGATCAGTTGATGGAAGATCCTTTTATTTTGATAAACATATCATCCTTAGTTGCAAATGTCCACCATCTCCTTTACAATTTTGTAGAATAGTCCCAAATGTGAAATCTTCAGGATATTCAGTTCCCAATGTCAATCACCATGTCACAACTTGTCGCTCGTATTATCAAATCTTATCCATTTACTTCATTGCTCATTGAAATCCTCAATCCGTTTTGAGAATACAACACTCATTAAGATGAAATGTCTTTCATTTAGCTTTTTAAAGGTATTATTCCCTGCTCCATGAGCATCTTCATTTATTATGTTGGTCAAGTCTGACATCGTCCTCCTCACAGAATCGGGCCTGATGCGTAATATTGCATAAGGGACCGTCATCGTTTCTGGGGTATCCTGTCCCATTCGAAGGCAGTTATGCCAGTGGTGGGGCATGAGCGTAAATGATCAGGAGAATGGTTACCCTGGTATTCATCAACATTGCTTTCAGAATGTCAATGTTACAGGTTCATGAAATCGCTTGTAAATGAATATCTACTTCCCTCCACACCACCCTCGGTAAAAACCCAGTTCCCATCGATGGTGAATGCAATTCAGAGAAAGGACTGAGGTTGAAATGGACAGATAACGTAATTTGTGCGTTGTAAGTGAATGCCCATCACCAAACGTTTGTCCATCGACCCATTGCTGGTGAAACATGGCGAGGCATCAAATATACAACAGCCAGACTGTGGGAAGTGATGGTTGTACCAACAGGAGAGTAACACTCTCCACAAGCAGCTTGTCAAAGACGTATCTTTCCCAAACAGTGTGTGGATGAGAACCCAGCAGACAGTTCATGCGGTGGGAAAGTCTCAGTTTCATACTGAAGATACCGTCCACTGTGTTATGTGGCAGGATCTCCTGCAGAGGAGGGCATACCTCTCAAGGACCGATTGAATGGAAACTTGGTATCCACGAGGCAGTATGGGCCATCATTAGCTGCAGCATCAATGGTCTTCCCTTCATCATAAAGTCAGAAGTGGACAATTCACTGATGGTTCCAAAACGTTCAGCAACACTCACAGCTACACCTATTCTGAAACTGGCTATTCAGCCCAACAAGAGTGTTAAACAGGAACAGAACAACGCCATTCAGGCATTCAAGACTGTTATTCTGTAACTGAGCAAATATTTTACTGTTTTATGCCTGTTACAAAGGAAGTAGAACGAACATTCAGCCTTTTAAAGCTGCTACATATTAGTCGGTGGAGCATTGGCGCCTGACCTAGAAGCAGGGACACTGTAGGGGTAATATACTTTGCATCAGTTTAACAGATAGCACTGCTTAGAAAGACACATGGACATTCCGGGCTCATCAACTATTTGCATACAGTTCAGGTAATTGCATGAAATATATTCTATCTGAATTTGTGAACGAAACAAAATTAGGAATGAAATGTAGTTATCAATGGAACATGCAGAATCCATAATGGATAACCAATGGACAATGACTTTGCATATGGAATATATCGTGGGTCACTGTGAATTTATGAATTTTAAGGAAGAATAAAAGTCTGTATGTTACATAAATGGAAGGAGATTGCAGTATGTAATGGTACAGTGTTTCCCGGAGACTTTGGTCTGTCCCATTCGGCCATGGGAAGTGTTGCTTGTTCAGTGATTGGTCTATTGCTTTTCGTCATTTATGTCAATGATTTGGATGCAAATACGTGCTTGCCTAGTACATTTGGAAACGAAATCAAAATAAATATTGTCGTGGACAGTGAAGATAATCTCAGAGTCCAATGGCACCTTGTTCAGATTGGAAAATGGGCTAAGGTTTCGAAGACACAGGTTAATTTAGATAATTGTGAGCTGGTGCCTTTTGGTAAAGTAACACAATGTGCAGTACGTGCACATTGAATATTTAGGTTCTTGGGAGTGCTGTCAAACAGAGACCCAGGCGTGTCGGTTAATATTTCTTAAAAAGTGGACTCGCAGGAAAACAGAATGATCAAGAAGGTGTTTTGTATGCTTGCCTTCATTGGTCAGTGCTTTGCGTATAGGAGTTGGGTGGTCATGCTGTGGTTGTACAGGACATTAGTTCAGCCACTATTAGAATCCTGTATTTAATGCCGTCCACTCTGTTATACAAAAGAGTTTGTTAAGTTTGAGATTGTGCAGAATGTTTCCGAGACTCGAAGTTATGATTGACAGAGAGGAAAGGCAGACTGGGTCTCTCTTTATCATTTGAAGAATGGGGGCCGACGGGTGATATCACAGAGGTTTATAAAATAATAAATGGCATAGACAGAATGAATAGACAAGATATTTATTTTTGCCATGATGAGGGAATTCAAAATTGGCGGGCATAAATTTAAGGTGACAGCGGGAAGATATTTTCGGGACATGAAGGTTAAAATTTTCACACAGAAGTTATTGCATGCATGGAACGAGCTGTCAGCGGAAGTGGTGGACGTTCTTCCAGTTGCAACATTTCAAAAGGCATCTGGTGAGCATATGAATGGGGAGTGTTTAGAGGAATATGAACCAAGCATTGGTAAATGAGAATGGACAGAATTGGGATATCTGCTCGGCGTGGACAAGCAAGACTACAGGGCTTTTTTGCTCTCCTGTATGACTCTCTGACTTGACAAGAAGGCAGACGAGAAATTCTGAAAGAACCTTTCGACTCAATTTTCTCTTCCTCAGAAATTTGTCTTGTGTCTAAATTTGCATTTATTCAATGTTCTGAAATATTTGACGGAGAAATACGTCAAAGATGATAAGATACAGAAAGGCAGGTGGAGCTGAGATCAAAACCAGATTCACCACCCTCGTCGTGCCTGGTGGAGACGTCCTTGGTGACCCAATCGTGCTCCACAGTCCTATGTTCATATGTTTTATTCAGCCGCTCAAACGTGCTAGACAGGAGCAGTTTGGGGCCACTTACCCCTCTAACCTGGTGCACGGAAACAGAGGAGATAATTCAGTTCATAAGAACTATAGAACGCGGTTTGGAATAGTTTTATAATTGTGACTGGGAAACCCGAGCTGTCTATAAAAGAGGATCCTTATCTCTTTTTCCAGAACTTCCTCCTTCTGGAAACTGTGATTCACTTGTTGTTCATGTTGCTGACCCAAAATATCTCTGAATACAAGCCCCATGCCTCACCCAGAAATGGCAGACAAAATCATCTGTTCTCCCTGAACTTTCAGTACCAGAACGTCCATGAAAATAACAGCCACTAACTTTCCAATAACAGAATGAGTGAAAATCAGAAATAAGAGCAGGTCGTTCACTCAACAAGCCTGCCTTGCCGTTCGATAAGATCTTATGAACCTCTTAATTCCGCTATTATTTTCAATTCTTTATGGCCCTCACTCTCTCAAAGTTCAAAATCTATCTGACCCTCTTTACTTTTTTCACTTATTCACCTCCCCTGACACTCTGGAAAAACGAATTCCTGACATTCAGTTCATTCTGTTTGAAGGAAACAATGCTGCTCCAATAACATGGTCTATCAATATGAACAAAATAAGTAAATGAAGAGTTCGGGTAAGAGTGACTGTCCCTGACATCAAGACATTGCTTGAGTAAGGATCTAAATAACGTTGTGCTAAATGGGAATAATTCTAAATTTCCCACTGATGGGGGTTCAATCATAGCACAATTGAAAATATTCGTTTCTCATGAATGTCGATCACCTCAATCCTGGTATATCCTCCATCCACGTTTCTTCCTCGGCAGAAATATCTTCAGCTGCTTTCTCAATGTCTTTCCTCCCTCATACAATCTTAATTGGGAGTGGGCGCTGAAGAACATGCAATGTTCTGAACAATGTGTCACCTCTTAGCTCCTCAAGCTGTCTCCATCCACGCGCAGTAATACCTGGGTCATATTCAAGCTTCTGCTGTTAAAGGGCAAATACCTTTTAAGTAACAGTCCTGCCAGATACTGAAATATTTCACAGTTAAGCATTGAGGCTTTTATTCAGCAACCCACGATGCCTCATAAGAGTATGTAGAAATCATTCAGCTCAATAAAACATGTTGAAGAAGATGTGGGATAGCCCATTCATTCCCTCCAGTCTATTACACAGGAAGACAAGGTGTCTCGTGTTGTGATCAGACTGGAGCCCTTAAAGATAGGTTAGTGTATCAGCATGGAGCTGACACATATTTAAGACAAATGCAATATACCTATATCAGATGCAATGTGACTTGTCAATCTACTCCACTTTAAGCGAAACACAATTGGCTTACAAACTGCGGACAATGTGCAAGCGAAGAAAGAGGATTTTAGAAGTAGTTAACTCCGTGTAAAAACTGAACAGAACAAAAGAAACTGTAACAGTTACTAATTAGCTGTTCCAATATTGTAACCTCCTATAATCACAACACGAGACAAAACGGAAAACTCTCTAACTGGTTTTTGGATATAGTTCTCCAGTCCAGGAGAGGAAGAAATCCACAGAAAATTCAGAGTGACTGGAAGCCAGGAGACATTCCCTGAAGTTTCCAATTCTGTTCAGACTCCAATAGCTTCTGATATTACTGAGAAATCAAAACCGAAATCTTTATCCCTGAGAGCTGATCACACTCATTCATGCTGCATTGAAATAAACCCGGCATCTCAATCTGTTTAGTCAAGTAGTGTTAAGTAACCAGCTTATAACTATTACTCAATCTTTCTTTTTCAAGACCGGAGGTCAAAATAACAAGTTGTAACATCATCACACTAGGCAGCACATCGAGCTGATAAACAGTAACCAAGGGTAACCCAATCATTCGCTTGGTCCTGTCCAATCGAAGGAGAAGAAGCCATTCAGTCGCTTGAGTCACTTACACAGGAAGGAGATGATTGCAGCTCCTCCGGTCACCAGTACAGTTACAGAATGAGGTTATTGATGTTCAAACATGACAAAAAAAAAGAGCCGAGGCTGCAAGAACAAACGGCTGCCTATTTGTCTTCGTGGCTTCATTGCTCGTGAAACACACGTGAGACTTAAACATGGTTTTCAAACAGAGAGGAGAGAAGCAAAATGTTTTGTATGACGTCGCAAGGAGGCATCATTCATCCCCAAAAGACAGACCGGTGTTCTCTGTGCAGGTCAGAGGCTTTTAGGAATGCCGATATGTTTCAGAAGGAAGGTATTTTGGTTCCTTTCGGGGATTATGAGCAATATAACGTTCAGTCCAGCGTCACATACCGACTGCACATTAACGTGGGGTGAGTTCATTGAGGCACATAAACTATGACGACTGTCATATTAGACTGATGAATGAATCTCTCCGTTCAAATGATGCTGAACTTGTTCTTGTTGATCTTAACTAATGCACATCCTGTGTAGGCTCATCCGCCTGCCTTACTCCAACCAAGATTCATTTTTAAGCCTGGTATGTTTGTCCATGTTCACTATGCCAAGCCTGTACTGTTGACAAACACAGCTTTTCACTGCACATTGGAATACGAGACAATAAATCACATCAGTCAATCTTGGGTAAATATGGAACTTCTCACCCGCTCAACGTCTCTATTAGCAATAATTGATCGCTGGCATTCCTGAAATTAAAAGAAACCGTCTCTTTTTCTCTCAAAGTGCTGCATATTATACAATCAGTTTCTTCACTCACTCCTCATGGTGCCATCATTTGTGTCATTTCTAAGAGGATCGTGCTTTACAAAGGAAATCAGATCAGTACACAATGCCACAAACAGTGTCTGATCAAGGCTCAAACTGTGTGAAATTGGTTTACATAGGTAGATAAATCATGTTAAAATGAAGGGAATCATATCATTTTCTGCTCTTATTACTCGTGCAGAATTTGATTAGTATTAGTCAGCTTGGATTTGTGAATGGGAGAACATGAGTCGAAAATTTATTACATTGCTTTGATGAATTGATAGGGAAGCTTGACGAGAGCAGGGCGGTAGATATACTCTATATCTCAGTCAGGACTTTCACAAGGTTCCATCAGATAGGCTGCTCCAGAAGATTAGATCACTTGCAATCCAAAGGCCTCTGACAAATTAGTGATACAATTGGCTTCATGTTAGGAAGCTAAACGTAATAGTGGAAGGAAGCTTGTCGGATTGGAGGACTGTAACTAGTGGAGTGTCTCAGGGGTCAGCGGTAGGTTCATTCCTGCTTGTTTTCAGTTCAATAATGTGGATGAGAATTGCAAGGCACGATAAATCAGTTTGCAGATGCCAATAAAATAGGTGGATCATGAGCAGTGAGGAAGGTTATTCGAACTTGGAGCTAGACTTTGATCAGATGGGGAAGTGATCCGAAAACAGGCAAATGGAGTTTTTAGAGATAAATATAACAATTGGAGCTTTATTTTCTGGGGAAGGTGGGACCTCTACAAATAGAATTGTCTTCCCCCAAAGCAAACGGGCAAAAATGAGCTAGAATTTGCCAATGCTGCTTGGGGTGTTTTAACTAGTGCAGGAGGCGGATGGGGATCTGAATTATTGTTCCAGTGTACAGGTTGAGGGTAGTGAGATCCGGGATAGATTTACAAGTTCGTGAGAGGGCATGGACAGTCAGGATATTGGGTGGAAATGTGTGTTACAGTGATAGGAGAATCTGAAAAGAGGTGGAGGAAATTAGAATGACGTAGTCAATTCAGAGACACGGCTGGAGGAAGGATAGGAATAGTTACTGCAGATTCTGGAATTCAGATCTTTCAGTAGGAACACACAAGATGGCAAAAGATGGAGCAGGAGTGGCATTGTTAATCAAGGGTAATATTAAATCAGCTGAGGTAACGTTTGTGGACTCATCCAATGAGGTCCTTTGGATTGAGGCCAGAAACGGGAAAAGAGTGCTCAGCATGTTGAATTTTCTGTGGGCTTCCGAATTGTTCCAAGGAAGTAGACGAAAGGATAGGAAATATTATTCTCCATAGGATCGTGAGTAACAGGCTAATTGTTATGCGGGACGTTAACATCCACAATATTGACTGGGCATACTATAGTTCCTGTAGTTTAGATGATTCAGTTTTTGTACAATGTATTCAGGAAGGTGTTCTGACACAGCACACAGACGGGCCCACAACAAGTAATAACATGTTGGATTTGGTACTGGGGAATGATCCTGGACAGGTTTTCGATTTGCAGGTAGGTGAGCACTTTGGCGATAGTGACCAAATTCGGTTTTGCTTACAATAGCAATGAGCAAAGATATGATTATACCGAAGACTAAGAAGTATAACAAGGGAAAAGGCAACTATGATGCGATTGGCACAGTTTAGGATGCATAGGATGGGGAAGGAAACGGCAGGTGATGGACACACTTGAAATGCCGAGCTTATCCAAGGAACACCGACTGCCGGTACTTGATAAGTATATACATCTCAGGCAGATACGTGGGTGTCGAGGGCGGGAGGCATCGTTTACTGAAGAAGTTGAAACTCTTCTCAAGAGGAAGAAGAAAGCTTTTGTGAGGTTGAAGCGTAGAAGCTCAGCTCAGTGGCTTGAGAGGTATTCGTCAGCCAGCAAAGATCTGAGGAGAGAGCTAAGAATAACGAGGAAGAGGCATGAGACGCTGTTGGTGGATAGGATAAAGGGAAACCCGAACGCATTCGACAAATACCGCAGCAATAAAACAAGGTAAGCAGTGTGTGGAATCTGAGGTTATCGGGGAAGTTTTAAATGAATGTGTTTCGTCAGTATTCACATTGGAAAATGCCAATGCTCGTGAGTACACAGGGATACAGTCGACTAGCTTAGAAGGGATTGCGGTTGACGAGGAGAATGTTTGAGCAATTTTGGAATATCTGAAAATAGATAAGATTGCTGGGACAGATGATAATATTCCTTGGATTATCTGGAAAGCCAGGAGAGGTTTGCAAAATCTTTCACTTTGATCTTGCTCGACAGGTGCAGTGTCAGAAGACAGAAAGAAACAAATTTTGTTCACTTGTTTAAGAACGGGAGTCGGGACAAACCCGGTAAGTATAGGCCAATGAGCCTTACTTCTATTGTTGGTATGTTGGTGGAGAAGGTCAAAACAGGAAGGATTTATAATCAAAGTGAAAAGGAATGAATTGATTCCGGATCGGAAAGATGGTTTTGTGAAGGGTAGTTTGTACCTTTCTCGTCTTATTGAGTTCTTCGAGAAGGTGACAAAACAGATGGATGAAATTAAAGCGGCTGATGTGGTTTATATGGACTTCAGTCAGGCGTTTGTTGAGGTTCTGTAAGGTAGGTTATTGCACAAGATACGGAGTTTCTGGATTTAAGGAGATTTAGCGCTTTGAATCAGTAACTGGCCAGCTGAAAGAAAACCAAGGGTCGTGGCTGATATGAAATATTCGTCCTTAATATCAGTTACCAGTGGCGTGGCGCAACGACCTATTTTGGGGCACTGCTGTTTGTCATGTTTTATAAATGATGCGGATGTGGGCGCAGAAGAATGTGTTAGCAAATTTGTGGATGACACTAAGGTAGACAGAGTTGTGAATGCTGCAGCATGATGTTGTGCGGAACATTGGGACATAGATAAGATAAGAGCTGGGCTGTGAATTGGCAAATGTAGTTTAATGCTGAAAATTGTGAGGTAGTTCACTTCGGAAGAAGTAATAAAATTGAGTGTACTAGATTAATGTTAACATTCTTGACAGTGTAGACGACCAGGGAGATATTGTTGTACAGTTCTATAAATCTCTGAATGTTCCCACTCATTTTGACTGAGTTCTAAGAAGGCAAGTGAGGCTGTTCTCGTTTGAGAGAAGAAGGTTGACAGTTGAATTACTCGAGACATACCAGATGGTCAGACGGTTAGAAAGTTTGGACAGTGGGAGCTTTACTGAAGGGACATAGATTTAAATTGAGAGTAATAGATTTTGGACAGGTGTCAGGGTTGTTTCATTTTGCAGATTGTATTGGGAACTTGGACCGGCCTGGCTGCAAGAATATTGAACTCTCCGACGTTAAGGGCATTTAGATGAACATTGGACATACGTATGGATAACAATGGGCATCAGATTAATTTCACATGTCGACGCAACATCGAGGGCTGAGGAGTGTGTACTGTGCTGTAACATTCAGTGTTCCATGTTTTATACTTCAAATTATTGTACTCTTGATTTCCATGACAGAAAGAGAGCAAATATTTTTACCTCTTACTAAAGCCTGACCAGATCCCGTATGTTATGACGTTAAAGACGTGTACTGTATCTTTCAGAGGTAGTGAATGCTGTTTTGTACTGAGAAATTGCAAGCCTGCCATATGACTAGCTGGAAGTCCCAGAGTGCACTTGACAATTGAAACCATGTGACATTTCACTGCGAAATGTGTACCTGACTCCGTTGCTGTTTTGATAACAACTTTAATTTTACGAATTTCAATTATTCTCTACTATTAAAATCCCGACTGAGTTTGAACTTATTGTTTGGCACCATCGAAACAATGAAATAATCCGACGTTTGAGTTATAAATAAAGAAGGCATTTTGAATGTCTGACAGAGTATCTACAATCAAGAGGGTATCTGCGAACTACAGGATAACTGCCATCAAATCACTCTCTGCAAAAGGTACCTTTTTGAAGCAAAACATATTCACGGTAAAAAAGTAAGACGACAACACAGGAAGATTCTCAGCTAAAAGAAGTATGATCCAGGAGTCGAGAGCGAAAGCTATCTCCCAGTCATCAGCAAGCAGAATTTTTAGCCTGAACAGTTCTGCAGGAGATTCAATAATTCTTTATTGAAGTTAGTATGTCTGAAAAACACAAAAGAAAAAAAGTTTTGAGGGATATGGGCCAAGCACGGGCACGTGGCACCAGGTTAGTGTGGGATTATAGTAATCATAGACTGGTTACACCAAAGGGTCTGATCAGTGCTGAATGAATCTATAATCCTTTCACTCACTCTACTGAAATCGCATGAATACTCAGGGATGGAATTTATCTGATGCAGAACTAACCTAGCTTCAGTTCGTTTAGTTTTTTTGAGAAACTTTTGTTTATGAATTCTAATCTCCCACAGATTGGCATTTTCACCAGTCACTCTGCCCCATAATATTTCTGGAAGATTTTCTGTATCATCCTCTGTGGAGGCGGAACTGGTGTATTGCCCCAGTGGTGGCATAGATGGTGTCAATCAAAGTGAATCCACGGATCACTGCACTCGGTAGAGGACGGACACAGCTCCCACACCTGATCAGAAATGTTCTAGAATCAGAACAGGTCAATGAACTTCATGACCACTGACAGAACAGTCATCTTCCGAGTGTGATGTGACAGTTTACGGTGATGGAAGTGATATAAAACTGTGACCGCTTCATTTTAGAATCAATTCATCTGCACACTTCGCACCTACCAAAATATTTGTAACTGGAAGAATGGCCAAACAGAGCCCCAGCTGGAAATGTGCACATGACAGTTTGTTCAGAAACAGCACTGAGGCAGAAGAGTCCTTGCACTGAGTAAGTAGGTCCGTCGTCTCAATAAATCTACAGCGATCCTCTGAAGAGGAACCCACCCCGACCAATTCCCTCTAATCTATATTTACCCCTGACTAATGCGTCATATTTGACAATCCATAACAATATTGGCAATTTACCACTGCCAATGAACCTAAAACCTTTGGACTGTGAGAAGAAAACAGATCACCGGAGGAAACCCACACAGACATGGAAGAATGTGGAATCGTTACACAGACATTTGCCTGAGGCTGGAACCAAACGCGGTTCCCCAGCGCCGTGAGGCAGCAGGGGTGACCACTGATCCACCGTGGCACCCCTGTGAGTGAAGACTTGGGATATTATGGAGATGGTAACGGACAAGTTTTGTGATAGACGGAACTTAGAAATATATCTGCTCAAGAGAGTAATGGGATAATTGTGTTTATAAACACGTTTGTTCCTCCTCAGATGTGTGCACGTGAAGGCTATGCAATCCATGGAATAGCACTGGAATTGGTCATTGAGAGTGAATACAATTGTTTACATCTTTGCCAAATATTGAGAACAGAAATAGCGAGGGCATTCAGAATGCTGTTCGAATTCATACGTGGACAGAGGTAGACTTACCAGGAACACCAAGAATAACGAGGATGGGATAATATCCCGCCTGAATAATCAACAATACACTTCGTATTCGCCATGGTAACGATATCCAATGTTTTGAGAGAGAATTGAGAGCCCAGGATAAACCTCTGTCCATTATTGTAACATTCCAGTCCATTGTTCTCAAATTATGATCCATTGTTGTACCATTCCGGTCTATTGTTCACTGATCAAAATCCTTTGTTGGAAAATTCCAGTCTAATGTTCTCAGATTTTGAACTCTCCGAATCTCTAGAGATGCTGTTGAGGATGATCCTGTCGTGGATATTATGCGATAACAGGTTGAAATAAGCACCATATTAATAGACGAGAAGTAGCCTCCAGTGACACTGTTAGGATCCATGGAGACTAACATAATTCACAGTCTCTGAGCAAGAAGCTCCAGTTAAACCCTTTTGTCTATAACACTTTTAATGTTCCGACAATACCTGGTCTGGGTGTAATATTGTTATCGCCTGCTATTGGTCTTATTGCTCAACTCCAATTACTCTGTCAATGTTATCTGTAAAGGTTATACTTTCTTTTCACAGGATGGATGATTCTGTTGTGTTACCAACACAAAACAACCGCTGTAATCGCGTTTCTTTGAGCCAATAGAGAGGTTCTGACTGCACGGAAGTCACCTCCACCACAACAACTACCATTCGACAAAAGGTTTCTGGGGGCAACTGCCCTGAAAATAAGAAATGCATATTTCTGTGGCTCCTCTCATCAGGCAATACTTTATCTTTAACACAATGCTCCTGCATAATTTGTTTCGAAAGAGACAAACATCTAATTGCACTGTTTATCTGCCTTTTGCTTTGCAGATTTAACCCAAAAGTAATTGTTACATTTAGAAATGCCTTGTTGCTTATTGGCATTAAATTGTCATTCGGAAGATGTATGTGATATTGGCTCAGAAAAATGAAAGTTGTGGGACGCAGATTAGATTCCATACAGTAAACAAAGAGGCCCTTCGACCCAACAAGTCCACACCTACACTCTGAAAGGTAACCTACGCAAACCAATTCCCCTACCCTATCACTGACTTGGTTAATTGGCACAGCTAATTCAACTGACCTGCATATCTTTCAGATTGTGGGAGGAAACCGGAGCACCCAGAGGAAAGCACGCAGACACGGGGAGAATGGGCAAACTTCACGCAGACAGTCCCCCGTGGTAGGAATTGAGGCGACGTCCCTAATGCTGCGAGGCAGCGGTCCAGATCACTGAGCCACCGTGCCGCCCACGAAGACCGGAGTAGGAGAAGAGTGAAGTGAAACAAAGTTTCTTTGCAGATTAAATAAAATAAAATAGAGATAAAGAAGCAGAATACAGATTAGAGAATGATCAGTGAGAGAAAATGTAGGCAGAACAGGACAGTTTGAATGTAGAGTAAAGAGGACTTTATATGCATTGTTCAAACTTGCACTTAGGCAAGATTCCATGGACGTGCAAAGCGCATTTAGAATTAATGGAAACAGTTAACAAAATATTATTAATGTAATGCACATTTTTAAAAGCATTATAACCGTATTTCATATCCATCCGAGATGTCATATCCCCCTTCTTTCAACATTAATCCTGTTTCTATGATTTCCTGCTCTAGTCTCTCCTTCTTATTAGGATGTGTGTTATAAGCTGCCGCTTCTGATTTCACTTCACCCACATTCTACCGAGAAATTAATTTATTTTCTTGCTGGGTTCTGTCAACTGCTATTGTCTGTCATAAAGTTTTGAACTCAGAGCCAGCAATTAAATATTTTACTCTGTTCTGTATACACTGTAGAAAGCAACACAACACACAGCGATTGCGAAATCAAAAGAGAAAGTACATTTACTTCTGTCAATAATATGGTTTTCTCTTTTTTTTGCAACTCCTCGTCAATATTCTATCTCTCTTTCTCTCTTCTTATATAGTTAATGAACTCTCCAATAATTCTTCATATCCCATCTTTCAGTCCTTTTTCGCTATAAACATCCTTTGCTCTCTTCTTGAAGTAATTCATGTATACAAAGGAACGATAGAGGATCTGAAAAGAAATAATTGGAAGGGGAGGCGACCAGGGAAGAATATGGAGCAGCAATGACAGGAATTTCTGGCGATAACTTGGAGGGTATAAGAAATTCTTCCAACGAATCAGAAGCATAATCATGGGAGGACAAGGCAGCCTTGAGTGTGAACATAAGTCAGGCAAAGTATCAGACCAAAAGAGAAAGCCTACAATGTGGTGTGAATTATTGGACTTTCAGAGGATGAGACAACATTTAAATACCAGTTTTGGTTAACTTACTCAAGCAATTGGGAGAAAATGAAATAGGACCGTAAGATTGATCATAATCTAATGGGACATTGCAAGGGAATTTTAGATGTATGACAGGGAAGAGAGGGAGGGGAGAGAAAACGTACTGATGGAAAATGAAATAGGAGTACTTGTGGGAAACAAAGAGATGTCCGAGGAATTGTTCGATAAATTGTAGAAGGCTACACAGTAGAAAGACACCAGCAGCGTGCCAGATTGTCAAGAGAGGCAGGGTATAGACGTACGTGCATTGACCAACGTTGATGGAGAAAGTACTTGAGAAGTTGGAGATACCACCCACACCGGATGGAGAACACCTATTTTTCTAAGTTGATAGCTGAAGAATTTGTTGAGGTATTGTTGGTGATCTTCCACGAATCTTTCAGCAATCACTGGAGTCAGGGTGATCCCAGCGGGCTGACAAATAAACCCTGCCTCTTTCAGGAGAGAGAAGTGCAAAACAGGGGAAATTACAGGTGTCCTGGCAATTGTAAACTGTTAATAAGAAGATTTAGTGTATACTTGGCTTTATGAGTAGAAGTGAAGTGTATGAAAATCGGTAAATATGGAGTGTACTGAAAATTGCATGATTGTTCTACAGCATAAGAAGGGTCACATTTACAAATGCTACGATAAAGATCAGACTTGCAAGTGCGGTTGAAGCAAAATAAATCATTTCCAAGCAGACCAGAGCATGTTTGACAAGCATACTGGTACCTATATGTTATTGTTAGGATAGGGGGAATAGTTTGCGATTAAATATTCTAATAAAAGTCCAACAAGCAAGACTAAATCTGTTGCAGTGGAAATCCCAATGTGTAACTACGTAGTCTATTTTGAAGGTGAAATACTGCCACATATTGGAAAACATCACTCACTCATTCCTCATTTCTGAGCAACCCACAACGCATCTTCAAGATGAAGTCGTCTTTCTCTTTTACTCTTTCAACCCAGTCTCCTCTCTTTGCTGCTGACAATGCAGATGCCATTCACATTGTGGAAAACAAACAAAGACTGTTTTGTGGAACACTTCCACTCCATCTTTTGGAATAAACCTGACCTTCACATTGCTTCCCATTTGAATAAACGACATTCCTGTCATGCTAATATTTCGGCCATGGGTTCTTGTAATGTTTCAATGAAGCACAGTCAAAGCTAGAGTAACACCTCATTTTGCACTTTGGTACGTTGCAGCCTGTAGGAGTTAATATTTAATTCTGTAAATTTGCAGCCTGACGCCATGCAGGCTGTTGTTAATTTCAATACCTTCTCCTTCCTGGTCTCCCTTTGGCTTTGTTTTCTTTTCAAGATTCCTCTAACCCGAGAGAGTCCTTCCCTCCATTCACACCAAAAATTATACCTATTTTGCATCTGTTTGTCTTTCACCACAATTAAAAGATTGTTTGTCTTTTATACTGCACCTCCAAACCCTTTTTTCGTTAGATTGCCCTCAATTGAGAGAATCCATTGCCCCCATTTACACCTTAAATGACACCTATTTTACATTTGTTTGCTTTTCACCACAATTAAAAGTCCGTTTGCCTTTTATACTGCACCTCCACAACCTGTGCATACAATGCTGTGAACAGATTATAAAGCATGTTTCCAGTTCTGAAGAGTTCAGTATGAATGGAATGAATGAGGGTTTTGAAGGATGGACTAAAAACCTTCCAATCTTTTAAATCCTTTTTTGTATGTGGGAGCAGTGCCATGCCGCTGTGGAGGTGTATATATTCCACCCAGTTGACAAAAGACCAGCTGCAAAAGGTGACTGATGGGGATATTAATAGCGATCATAAATCAGGGTAACAGTTGTTGTGGCCCATTGACTTTCAAACTAAATCGTAACATTTTGAGCACTGGTTGTGCTTGCGCAGAACAGGGTGCAGCAACAGTTTCATTTTTCTGTGACAGTGACAGGAGGAGGCCATTCAACCACTCGCACCTGTTACAGGAGATATTGAGCCTGTATTGCAGTAACTATTAGTTATAAACGAAATATGGAGAAGAATTTCCTTGACGAAAATATTAAACTTCAAAATTGGGTAGGGCCAATTATGATCGTTTTGGGCAAGCACTTTGAAAAACTGCTTCGGACTGATTATTCCCAGAAAAGTAGGATGTTTTCAAACATAAGATTACAAAATCTAGCAACAGTACATTCCTATTCATGTGGAGGGCAAGTTTGGCAGGTGTGAAGTATGCTGGACGGCTGGAAGTTGTGGTTCTGATCAAGTAACAGAGGGAAACATATGACAGGTATGGACGGCAAGGATCACATGAAGGCGTCGAGGAGTACAAGGACAGTAGGTTCATACTCAAAAGGGAAATGACGAGGGCAAAATGAGTACAAGACAAAGCTTCAGTAAATAGAATCAGGGAGAATCCAAAGGGATTCTACAAATGCAGTCGGGGAAGAGAGTAACTGGGGAGAGAACAGGTCGCCTTAAAGAATAACAAGTCCCCCTATCCGTGGGATCACAGATATTGGCGGAAGTATTATCTGAATATGCATATCAGTATTTGCTGTGGAGACACTTATGGAATCTAGAAAATTTGTGGTCATAAAAAAGGTACCTTTAGAAGTGTCTTTACGAGAGAAGAGGAAGAATAGAAGTCTTAAAAGGCATAAAGGCGGATATAGCCATGATACCTAATCAGTTGTGACCTAGACCTCTTTGGAAAGCTAAGCTAGTGATTGTTTGAGCTCAGTAATGTGATATCTGCACCATGGATAGCCAGAGAATACGTGCCAGAATATTGAAGGTTGGCAAATGTGAGTCCCATTATTTCGGAAAGTTGGTAAGGAAGTGCCAGGGAATGTTCACACTGGTGAACCAGATGTCAATGGTGGGCATGTTCTTGAAGAGTATTCTGAGTGAGAAGAATTACTTGTATTTGGAAGTGCAAGGACTGGTTAGTGGAAGTTAACATGGTTTTGTGCGTGCAAAATCATGTCTCACTAACTTGACTGAATGTTTTAAAGAAATGATGAAGAAGATTGATGAATGCACAGCAGTTGATGTTTGCTACACGACCTTCAGTAAGGTGTTCGACAATTTTCAACCGGGTAGTCCATTAGCAAAGTTAGATCATATGGAATACAGTGAGAAATGAATGTAATTAGCTAGAATGTAAGAAACAGATTAGTGGTGGAGAGTTGTTGTTTGAAATGCAGGCATGTGGCCAGCATTCCACCTCATGGATCCAATAGATTGTGTCATTTACGAAAATGATAATGATTTGAATATAGTAGGAATGCTTAGTTTGTTTGCAGACAACACCCAGAATTGATTGTGTAGCGGATGGCGAAAACGATTAATTTGGAGTACAACGGGACCTTAATCAGGTTTGCCGAGGGGCGAAGAGTAACAGATAGAGTTTATTTTATACAATGGTGAGATTTAACATTTTGTGAAGGCAAATCAGGCCAGCACATATTTGTAGGGTCCTGGGAAAGGTTGCGATAAACAGAGGTGTCAATATATTTCACAGAATCCCTGCAATGTGGAAAAAAGGCCATATGGTCCATCGTGATAACATTGGTTCCTCAACGAGCATTCCACCAGATAGACGGGTACCCTATCCCGATAGATCTGCATTCCCACAGCTAACCAGCACATAATTGGATTCGGCAATACAATTTACCATGGCCAATCCAACAGACCAGTGGGTTTTTCGACTGTGGGTGGAAAACACAGCACTTGGAAGAAATACGCGCAGCCGCGAGGACAATATTAAGATTCATTATAGGCAGCCAGCCCAGGTGGAATTAAACCCCGTCCGAGGCACAGCGATAACCCCTGAGCCACTGTGCCACCCCAATAACCAGATGATGGCAACTCTATGTTCCCTCTTTCTCCGGATCTGTCACGTCTGTTCAGTGGAGTTCCTCTGAGATGACCTCTTCTGTTCCCCGAGGATTCATACCTAACCCCCAAACTCTGATGAGCAGGACCTTCATCTATGTCTGACATCTTCGCCAGATATACCTTCACCACTGTCCCTCCATTCTAGATCAAGTCGTCCAGTAATTTTGTACGAACAATACATCCCGATCTAAAAAAAATATCAGGCACTGGGGCTTGGAAACAAAAACTGTTCTGATGAAATTCCACCTTAGATTTCTTCCCACAGATGCTACCACTCCTGCTGAATTTCATCAGCAATTTCTGGAACATCTAATTTCCCGTTTATAACATGAACACAGTTGTCACTGCGGTATTGACTTCTATATACAACTGCCAACATCCATGTTTCTCCTTGCTGTTTCTAAACTTGAGCCAAAAGTGTTTGTGTAATCTGTGTGCCGTGGACTGTGGCTACATTAATGATAGATTCGGCGAGGTGTTTCCCGAGTCCCTTCGTGATGTTAAGGTAATTTCGTTGCCTCTTGTTTATTCTTCTCAAAAGGGATGGCGAGATTTTCCTTGGGTCTTACCTTACGCTGCTATAGTCGCGAAGAACAATAATCACCACTCAATACATTCCTCCCGGTGGCTGAGACTGCTGTAACCGAGGAGGGGTGGGGGGTGCAATTTGAGATTCGACAAGCATGACCTGGTGTCATGGCCTCCACTCCTCATCCAGCTGGAAAAGGAATCATCCTTGTAACCATCCTCGCCCAGAAGGAGCTCCATGCCCATCTTCACATTATGTGCTTGGGAAGGGCAGCAATTTCCCCCTGCCTGTCATGTGCAGAATCAATTTCAGGGGCTGTGCAAGATAGCTCTGAACAGACTTTGCTTGTCACAGCGAACTATGGGGTTTCAAAGATGGTACTGGTTCCTCGTTAATTCCAGCATCTCAGCTGAGTGCGGAGTTGCTCTGCGAATGATGAGGGATACGATTTGGGAGAAACACAATCTTTTTCTCAGCGTGAGGGCTCGGACACCTATTAAAGTGAAGAGTTGGTGAAATCCACTCAGCTTCATGGTGGGAATCTCTCCCCAAACTCAACTAAACTGGCACTTTACAGGATGCTTAAAATGTGTTGCTGCAAAAGCACAGCAGGTCAGACGGCATCAAAGGAGCAGGAGAATCGACGTTTCAGGCATAATCACGTTCCTGAAGAAGGGTTTATGCCAGAAACGTCTATTCGCCTGCTCCTTTGATGCTGCATGACCTGCTGCATTTTTCCAGCAACACATTTTTAAGCTCCGATCTCCAGAATCTGCAGCCCTCACTTTCTCCTACTTTAAATGATGTAGCGGTGACAAATGGTGTTCTACAATACTTAGTGTTGGTTCCACAACTATTCAGTTAATTTATTAACTGTTCAGAAGAAAGAACTGAAAGTCTTCTGGCATTTTTTTGCAAACGATACAAAGATAGGGAGATTGAGAGGGAGCATGAAGGCGACGTGCAGGGCGACAAATGATTTGGATAGCGGAGGAGAGTGGGCAAAGAGGTGACAGTGTTACGTGATAGCAAGATTTTCAGGTTCACCAGTCTCTGAGTGGACACATTTACCCTCAACTCAATGCAGAGTGGTCTGTCTTCACTTAATACTGTGGCCCCTTGTTTTAGACGTCCCATTCAGATGAATTATCATCTCTCCTTCAAATCTATTTCGCATTGTCATTGCTTTACATATTTCATTGAAATCTCCAGGTATTTTTTTCTGAAATGCATGGAACACAGGCAATTTCGACCCAAAACTTGCTAACACAACAAGGCGGTCTTACCAGTAATCAGTCTGATCATCCTTCTCTCATCTCCCTCAATGTCAGCTTTGTCCATTATTAGGTAGGGAGATCAAAACTGGACACAATGCTGCACAATATTCGAGATAAGTTCTCAATGTCGTCCGATATTGCTGAAGTGAGACACCCTTACTCATGTACTTGAAGCCCCCTGAAACAAAGGTCAATACACCATTTACCATGCTTACTGCTTTCTGCTCCTGCAATATTGCTTTCAGTGACGGGTGGACAAGGATATCCACTTTCTTTTCCCTGATACAATTGCCAACTGGTCGGTCTATGTACATTGCTCAGCGTGTCAGTTCTCATTCACATACTGATGACTGGTTTCAGGGCACACTGTCCTGCATTGCCCTCAGAGGTCTGCGCTGAACAATATAATAAAAGCAGCAAAAGTAGCTTCATCTAATGAAGGCTGCTATTCTCTATCTATCACAGAAGTGCACAATATCCAAATTGCTCTTCGGATGTCATGTATTTCCCCATTCACTCCATTTATCTCAGTCACCTTGAAGCGTTTTTTTTTATTTTTAACTGTTCCTCACTTAGTAATAACCTGACATTGTTTAGTGGCATCAGCATGTTTGGGGCTAAAAAAACAATGTTTGATATGTATCGCAATGTTGCCAACCAAGCGCCGATCCATGTGATACCACATGAGCCTTCCGAACCAAAAACATATTGTCTTTTGTCAGTTCTCCAATTCTTGAAACATGCCAAAATATTAGCCTCAATTCCATAAGATTTGATTTTGCCCAGTAAGCTTGTGTCTTTCTTGATATATTTTCTGATAACGTAAATGCGTTGAATCAATTCTTGTTGCATAATTTATCTACCAGTCAGTTTCTCACACATGATTCCAATTCCATAAATCTACCTTGGCTTTCACCCCAATTATTTCCCTAAAACCATCCGTTTCCTAATTCCATCTTTTTGTCATCTCAAAAGACTGAGAATGTCGAGTATTAAAGCAACGTTTTTTTTGCTGTATTTCTGCCCAAGGACTCCCAAGGAGTCGGTTTGGATTTGTTCAAGGCTGATCAAGGCGAAATTATCAGACTGCTTCGGTTTGAGACAGTAACTTGCAACTTGATGTGACATACTTGGATTTGGCAAGATAACATATGGTGTACAGTATAAAAACAGAAACTACTTGGCGTAGGTGAATGAAGCAAATGACCAACATCAACAACAGAGAGGAATGCACAGTAAGTGAAAGGATAGACAGTGTGTGCAGAAAACAGAAGGTAACCGTGCACTTCAATCATCTCTGGAAGTGAGAGAATGGCTTCATTTCCTCTATCAGACAAACTGCAAAATATAAGAGCAGAAAGCTTATTCAAGAACTGTGAAAATAATGAGTTTCAGCTTGGAGACTGCGCCGTTCTGGTCACCCTTTGATATGAGAGGATAGAATTGGACTGGAGAGAGAACACAGGAAATTCGTTACTCTGTGAAAGTGAAAGTGCAGTAATGACGAAAGTTAGGAGCAGAGGATTCTGAGAGGAGACTTGATTAAAACCGTTGATTAACAATACTGATCAACATGGTGACCTCAACAATGTCCTGTACAGCTTCAACATAACATCCCAACTCCAACTGCGACCACGAGGATTCATAACAGCACACAAACCAACAGCCACTCTCAAGATAACAATTCACCAGGACGAAGGACCCGATACCCAGCGTGAGCAAAACCAATGTAGTATACAAAATCCCATGCAAGGACTGCACAAAACACTACATCGGACAAACAGGAAGACAACTAACGATCTGCATCCATGAATACCAACTGACCACGAAACGACACGACAAGCTATCCTGAGTAGCCACATACTCAGATGACAAGCAACATGAATTCGTCTGGGACAACACTACTATTATAGGACAACTCAAACAGAGAACAGCCAGGGAATTCCAAGAGGCATGGCATTCATCCACAGATTCAATCAATAAGCACATCGAACTGGACCCAATATACAGGCCAGCTGGAACTGACAAATCACTATAAATGCCAGAGAAAACATCACAGAAGCACTTCACAGGTGGCTCCCAAGCACTGAGGATGTCAGCTCGACAGGGGACGAACCGTCAGCACCACTAATACTGCATCAGTCACACAGGCAGGAAACTAGTGGTCAGTATACACAAACACCAAATAGCCACTAAAATACATGATCAACTCAATAATATCTTTACGGACATACGAAGAAGGACACCACTTCGACTGTGATAATACATTCATCGCAGGGCAGGTTTAAAAAAAAGCACGTACTGGAATTCCCAGAGGCCTGGCAGTCAAACCACCACTCCATCAATGAAGACATTCATGTGGCTTCAATTTGCCAACCTCTCAAAAATAGAACCAGAAATGTTATCACGGGTCTTAACGGACCAAGACTATCAAACAGAAAGCGGGACGGAACACCAGCCCTTCAACTGAGGCTTACTGATGATGTTATCGAGTATGGTGACGAGACGTCTGATAACAAATCTACCAGCGTTGCGAGCAAACTGACAGCATGATAAGCAAATAAGTCATGTCTTATGAGCTGAAATTTTGAGCCCTTTAGATACTGTCTGCTCTGTTCACTCTGAGAGATCTTACCTCGCTGCAGGATTTATTATAGTCTCCAGATCTCCCTTCCTTCTATCTCACCAATTGCTTTCAAAGAGATGGCAAGTGAGACTACCAGCTTTTTTGAAGTCTATTGAGTCAGGCATTTCCTGCCTACCTACTGTAGACAGAGAAATAGAGAGAATCAGAAAGTAGAGTGAGTGTTACAAATGGAAAATGGTACTGAGTCCCCGAGAGACCCGGACTATCCCTGTGTCCACCGTGCTCTCTGATTCCTCAATTGTATGGAACCAAGAGTTCTGTTCAGTCATGATCTGGAGTAGCTGCAAAAACTGCCAGAGGCAAATAGACACTCAAGATAATGGATACCACATGGATAGATACTGAGTGATAGCACCAGAGTGCAGGAAGGTATTAGTTTCAAACAATGGTCATGAAGAAGGTGGTTGATTCATTGTGGAACTCAGTACTCAGGGGTGAGTGAGCTATCAGTGGTTAGACGATAGCTGAGTGTTATTCTCAGGACTGAGCAGCAAGGGAAATCCATCTGATAGATTATGATCTTCCAGGGAAGGAAATTTATTACAGGCATCTATCTGGCACACATGTTGTCCAGACCAAATCAATGTGTTTGAGTCTTAGCTTATTGCTGAACTTGTCTAGCAATCCACTCAGTTCAAGGCGAGCTCGGGCAATAAAAAACACTGAACAGCGAGAAACATCTACAACACACGCATCAAAAAACATAACTCTGCTGGGATAAGTGTCCTGGCTATTCACGTTGGTCGGCTTATGAAAAAGTCTTTCAACTGTCAGAGAAGACGCAGGGACCGAGTTCAGGCGAAAGGAGCTTTCCGAATTGAAAGACAAAAATGAAGTATCTGAACAGCATTGTGGATATGGTTGAAGACAAGTAGAAAGGAACTGGAAAGGACGGAGATGAATTAAAAGTGCATACCAACTAATACGTTAGTTAGAGGAAATTGTGAGACAATGTAAATGATAATGCTCTTCTTTTGGAAAAGAATAATTATCTGCAAGGAGGTAGATGGATACAGACTTAAATGAGAGTCAGACACTAGACAGATATGGCAGCAGAGTGAACATTTTGTGGAACATAAATATTCAACAGTGCACAACTTTCTGGAGACTCAGGCAAAATGGAAAAACAGGATGGTTACCCATAACAAAGACACTACAAAAGAATTATTTGGCATCAGATTATTCAGGTGAATCAGCCTACATGCACGTTCTATGTACGACGTGTCAAAAGCACAAGCAGGAGAGCGGCTTTTCGTTTGGTAAACAACATTTAATTGCTTATCACGGCATTAAACAGGAATTATTGGAATTTTTAACAAAACGGTGTAATAGTTTGTAAGACCTCAATCTTTCTCCAATTTGGGACAGTCACACAGGCAAGATTGATGTTCAAAGAGGAGTTTGGAGAATGCTTTTTGGCAAGTTTTCTTTGAATAACGTATTCTACGAAGCTTACTCAGATCGGTGGTGATGGAGGTGAGTGCATGAGTGATATCACTCTGAGCCATCCTCAGAGAAATTGTAATATATCGGAATTCAAATAGATTATGATGTTTTGAAATGACCAGTGGGCACACCCGACAATGAGATACAACGCTGATTACATGAGCTTGAGAGGAGGACTCGCGAAGGTAAACAGGGCAAACAGACTGAAATGTATTGCTGGAAGTGAACAGTGGAAAACATTCGAGGAATCTATGGAAAATATTCAACAAAAAGAGAAAAGCTCAGCATGACATTCCCAACTGTGCTTCACGCAGGAAGGAACTGATCAGATTTAATTAAGAATGCTTAGAAGCCAAGAAAATAAGTTACCAGTTCTGAAGAAACCAACTGTTTAGAAATATGGACGTATTTGTGAAAGGGTTCGCAAGGAGTCTCCAGGAGGAGTAGAGCAGTGGGAAGGGGGATCATTATCGGAGATTAATAAGAGAATAGGAACAGGGAAGGTTCAGCGCAGAAGGTGTTGCGAGTGTTACACAGAGTGGCAAGATCCTGAAGAATATAACAGAAGCAGTACGCATTTCAGTAGGTGAAGGAGTTTGCAGCGGTCGTGATGGAAGTATGCAATTTAATTTATGCAAGCGTGGTCTGAGGATGTCACTGATTGGGTCAGCATACATTGCCCACTGCTACTTGCCCAGGTCGCTCAGAGTCAGCCATATTGCTATGCGTCTGTTGTCTCATGTGATCCAGAACATGTAAGAATGTCAGATGTCCTTCCTTAAAGGACATGCATGTACCAGCTGAGTATTTGTTTTTCCAGATAATCAATAATTATTTTATGGTGTTTTCACTTATGTCTTGTACAGCCACAAAAACGAAATTCCAACTCCTATTCCAAAGGTTCTGACCAATGAGGGCAAGCATTCAAAACACCTGTTTCACCAGGCTATCTACCTGCAACACAACTTTCAAAGAACTGTATCGTTACATTCCCACGTCTCTGTTTGACAACTCCACCCAGGGCACGAAGATTAATTAGTCTAGTCCAGCTCGGGTTTGTCTTAGCAAAATACAACGTCGTTTAGTTCTCCACCTGCTATACCTCAACACTGGATCAGTAGTACTGTTGATCCTTTTGTGCTCTTAGATAATGCACGTCACCATCCACTTTACCGTCTATTTTAATGTCACTCATAAACATGTTAAACATAACTCCTGTACTCTCATACAAAGCGTTTATATAAATGAAGCACAACACTGGACCAGCACCGAACTTCACGGCACATCGTTGATCACAGGGCTGCACTTTGAGCAGCAACCCACTGTGAACACGCTCTATCTTTAACTGTCAATTAAATTTTGAAACCAGTTGGTGAGGACTCCCTGGTCGTGTGTGATTTAAACTTATTAACCAGTCTGGTGTGGGCAATAATCGAAGAAATATCTAAAGTATGTAAACACAGTACGTCAATTACCATGGGGAGTTTTCATCTATATGTAATCTGGTGGAACCTGCTTGGTCAGAGTCGACTTGAACAGCAGTTGGTTCTGTGTTTCACTGATATTGGCTTGAATAGCACAGAATGAAACCAATGAGGGAGCAAGCCAACCTAGATCTCGTCCTGCGTAATGAGGCAGGAATATTTAATGACCTGTTAGTTAGAAATCTTCTTGGAATGAGTGATCACAGCATTTTCATTTTAGAGTACACATGGAGTGTGTTAAGATAAAATCCAATACAAGAATCCTGTGCTTAAGCATAGGAGACTACAATAGAATGATCAAGGACTTGGCTCAAGTAGACGGGAAACAAAGAGTACATTGTGTGCGGGTTGACGAGCTTCGGAGGATATTCAAAACATTCTTTTTCAAAGGATTCAGCACAATCTTATTCCAGTGAAAAGGAATGACTGCCAGAAATGGGGTAAACTGCAATGAGTATCTAAGGAAATAAGGGAGGCTAACAATTTGAACGAGAAGAGATACAAATCTCCAAAAACAGCTCGGAACTAAAAGATTGGAAAAACTTCAAAGGTCAACAGAAAGCCACAAAAAGCGTTATGAAGAATAGTAAGGTAGAACACGAGATAAACTACCACAGAAGACAGAGAACATTTACATACATTTCGTATGTACATCGAAACAACACAAAAGAGTAGCTCAAGTAAATGTTAGCTATTTTGATGATGAAGAGTGACAATCAGTTATAGAACACGATAAAATAGCTGAGGCATTTAGTTATGGAACATGATAAAATAGCTGAGGCATTGAAAAGGTGTTTTGTATCAGTCTTTACAGTGGAAGACACTAAAACATGTGAGAAATTGACAATGAGAAGAACGTAGGTAAGGAGAACGGTGCTTGGAAAGCTGTATCTTACAAACAAAACAAGATTAAAGTGAGCAAAATTAGGACAGAACTGAGAAGAAGTCTTTACACCCAGATAGACTTTAATCTATGGAATTCCTCGCACAGTCATGCAGTTGATACTATTTCAGTAACTGTTTGTGAAGCTGAGGTCGACATATTTTTGAAAAATAAATGAATGAAGGGCAGGATGTCTGCGCGGGTAGGTCCAGGGAAAGGTAACCCATGACCGTATTGAATGGCTGAGCAGGCTTGAAGGGTCGGACGGCCTATCGCTGCTCGTAGTTCTTACATTCTTTTCTTCTGCCATGCATAACCTTGTCAATGGCCTTGCTACAGTCTATGTAGATACCGCAGATTGCTCTGCCTTGATCTATCACTTGTCTCTCTCCTCCAAAGCTATTCAGCTTTATCAGAAATGACTTTCCATGCACAAAGCCATGTTGTCGATTGCTTATTAGCCATTGCCTTTCCAAATCTGTGATAATCTATTCTCTCAGAATCTACTCCAACAACTGATGCAGAACATTCATTAGTCTCATTGGTTTTTAGTGGCTGACGATGAGACAAATATCTCTGCGAGAGGTCACACAATTTCTTCCTGAGCGTCTCACAATGTACTGGAATACATCTGCTCATGTCCCTCGGTTTTATAAACCTTTCTTTGAATTTCACGACATCCAGCACATGCTGTGCAACAATGTTATCACTTTCCAAGATATTACAATTTATTTTCCGAAGTTCCGGAGCTTCCCTGTCTTTCTCCAGTGGAAGTCCTAACGCAAAATATTTGTTTCAGATCTCCGCCATCAACAGTGGCTCCATGTCGACAGTTGCATTGAACTTTAAGTTACCTTAGTTTCTCCCTAGTTAAAATTTACCCCTTACTGAACCTGTTCAAAATGCTCCTGAAACTTCAAATATCCCCTAACCTGCAATCTACTCCCCGACCCCTGTCAATTGTGCCATTAATGGTCAAGCATAAAGTAAAATCCAGCAGGTTTTAAAAGTTCCCCTTCTTTAAAATGGTGAGTATTCCTTTGTTTCCAAGTGTGAAGTTATTAGTTTTTTGTTGTCGTATCCTTTCTAATACACTCTAGCATTTCCCAACTTACTGTCCATCTAGCACCATTTTTTTCCAGACTGACTGTACACAGTGATTTGAGAATCCAAGATTCTGAGGGCCTGTGGCACAGTAGAGACAGGGCGGTTAGAAATGAGGAAAAGTCAGCTTACAGAATAGCATGTAACAGACAAAATGTTGTCATTCATTACAAAGGGAATGGTGTGCCAACATAGGGAGGTCTTCCTAAAACTATACAAGTTACGATTCGGATGAAACCCAGATCATTATGAATAGTACAAGTGCCTTGAGGAAAAGCATTCTTGCATTGCAGGGAGGCCAGAGAAGGGTCGGTTGACTTGAAGGATGTTCTAATCAGAAGGGGTTGAGTAGGTACGGCTTAAAACCATTGAAATTTAGAAGAATGAAAGAAAATGTTAATGGACATCCATGATTCTGAATGCCTTTGCAAAGGTAGAAACTGGGAATTTAGAAAATAGAGCAGTAAAGCGCATTTATAGTCCCTATGGACAACAGTGGCTGTGCTGATTATGAGGCTATTTTAAACTAATGTCATCTGCATGCACATGTTTCATATTCCTCTAATCTCTGCCTGTTCGCATTTCTGTCTGAACGTCACTTAAGCACTTTGCCAACATTCCCACTTCTTCACCATCCTGGGTAACTTCCACTCTCTATGCAAAAAAAAACAGCTTGCCTCGTTCGTCTCATTTAAATATTGCCATTTTCACCTTATGCTGGGGCGCCCTTGTATTTGGCATTTCCCCGTTGGAAAAGAGTTTCCCACCATCCACACTATTCACGCCTCTCTTAATCCGATATACCTGGACCAAGTCACCTCTCAGCTTCCTCCACTTTAGAAAAACAATGCAACCGTGTACAACCTCTGCTGACAGTTAACACACGTTCATGCAGGCAACACTTCGACTTATAGTTATCACATTCTCGTCCAGGCAACGTCTGGTAAACCTCTTTTGTACATTCTCCAAATTTTCCATGTACTTGCTGTCGGATGGTGATGAGAACTACACATACAATTTCAAACTTAGCCAATTGAATGTTTATTTAGTTATAGCATGACATGCAACGTCTGCAATTAATGCTGCTATCGATGGAGGCAAACATGCCATACATATTCTTGACCATCGAATCCTGCTGTGTTGTTATGTTCAGGAAGCTAGGGATTTGCATCCAAAATTCCACTGTATATCCAAGTGCCCAAGTGTCCAGCTATTTATAGTGTTCAAAGTTTGTGCGAAGATTTGTAGCTCGGGTGCTTGTGGTAGTGGTTCGACAAAACAACAACACCCCCAGATTCTATGGACTACCCAAAGTACACAAACCAGACATCCCACTCAGACCCATAGTATCACGACCAGGGACACCAGCATACAAACTGGCCAAAGAACTACAACAGAAACTGAAACACCTGGCCAGCGGATCCAAACACTCCATACAACCAACACAGGAATTCTTGGACGCCATCAAGAATACACACATAGACAAAGAAGAAACCATGATTTCATTCGACGTGACAACACTGTTCACTTCGATTGACAAAACCCTAGCCAGAGAAACAATAGCCAACCTACTGGACATACAGAACAAAAAACAGGAGGCTGAACCCATCAACAAAGATGGCATACTTAAACTACTGAACTTGTGCCTCACTACACACTTTACATTCAACAATCAGATATACGAACAAATCAGCGGAACACCCATGGGATCACCAATCTCGGGACTCATAGCAGAGGCAGTCATGCAAAGGTTAGAACAAACAGCCCTACCACAAATTCAACCCAAACTCTGGGTCAGATATGTCGATGACACGTTCGTTATCATCAAAAACACGGAAATAGAAAAAACACACCGGATCATCAACGCCACAATCACAGGAATCCGATTCACGAGAGAAGTAGAAAAGGATAGCCAACTCCCATTCCTAGACGTGATAGTACAGAGAACATCGAACGGAGAATTCACCACAAGGGTACACAGGAAAACAACACACACAGACCAAGTCCTAAACTATGAAAGTAACCACCCCAACACACACAAACGAAGCTGCATCAGGACACTATTCAAAAGACCTACAACACACTGCAGTACACCAGAACTGCGAAAAGAACACCTATACAAGGTATTCGCCAAAAACGGATACCCGCGCAACTTTATCAACAGATGCCTAAGAGATAGACCGTGGAACGAGGACATGCCACAACCAAAAGGACTAGCCACACGACCATACATCAGGAGCGTTTCAGAACTGACAGCCAGATTACTGCGACCCTTAGGACTCATAACGGCACACAAACCAACAGCCACGCTCAGACAACAACTTACTAGAACAAAGGAGCCAATACCCAACATGAGCAAAACTAATGTAGTTTATAAAATACCATGCAAGGACTGCACAAAACACTATATAGGACAAACAGGAAGACAGCTAACAATCCGCATACATGAACACCAACTAGCCACGAAACGACACGACCAGCTATCCCTAGTAGCCACACACTCAGACAACAAGCAACATGAATTCGACTGGGAAAACACTACTATCAGAGGGCAAGCCAGACAGAGAACAGCAAGGGAATTCCTAGAGGCATGGCATTCATTCACAAACTCCATCAACAAACACAGCGACCTGGACCCAATATACCAACCACTACAGCGGACAGCTGAAACGGACACCCAGAAGCGGCAAGGACAGACCACTATAAATACCGGAAGAAACATCAAAGAAGCGCTTCGCAGGAGGCTCCACAGCACTGATGATGTCTCCTAGCCAGGGGACGAAACGTTTGCAACTAAAACTTCCAGCTCGGCGAACAGAACCACTACAGCTATTTATAGTGTCCCTACCATTTGACTTCCCAAAATGCATCACTTCATAGTTGTCATGATGAAATACATTTTTTTCCATTTCTCCACGAAAATATCCAGCTGTCCGACATGCGACTTCACCATTTTACAGTCTTTCTAATTATCCACAATTTCCCCAGCTATCCAAACAACTAAATGCCTTTCCAAATGAAATCTGTAAAATTACGAATCAGGATGCAGAGATTTTGCTCTTAATCACTGATATAAACTACAAATTGTGATCTCAGCATTGATTCTAGTGAAACATCACTGGCAACATACTTCTGCCTACTATGAGAAATGAAAGTCTGCATCAACTTACCAACCATCATGGATTCCATGTATTGCGATTGATCTTGCAGACCGACCTGCCATTGTCAAGTGTTTTAGTAATGTCAATGTGAACAAAATCAATCGCCTTACTAGTGGTGCATTCTTGCCACTTCATTTTGTTTTACCTTGTGACCAAAGGCCATCAAATGCGAACAAGAGCTCACTCATTTAATAAGCAGATGAGGAGGAATTTAATATCTCAAATGGTATTGAAACTGTGGATATCATTGCTTCAGAGGACTGTCGAGGCTGTGTCTTGAAAATGTTGCAGCATGTTTACAACAGAGATTATCAGATTTTGGTTAGTCAGTGAAAGAAGGATTACCTCGCAAACCTTGTTTTAAATGCCAGGAGTATTTCAAAGACATCTTGCGTTTGAGGCATGATGAGATTACAGAGTTAAAGACGTCTTCAGGGCCTCGAGATACTAACATGGTTCAAGACAGTTAACAGCTGTCAGAGAATGTTAGTGCGAGGAAAGTCTTTTATAGTTTGGAGCAAGTTGCAGAGTTGGAGTGTCCGGATTAGATTCCAGAGGTAGCATTACGTGCAAGGCTGAGGATCATTACAGTGACAAAACTGAGCAGGGTGTTGAAACATTCGGTGGAATCAAGAATGTGGTAGATTTAACAACAGCCGTGGCGTCTGGAGAATGTTACACAAATAGGGAGGATGGTATGGACTGTAGAATATTGCAGTGATAGGAAGGGTGAGATGGGCTGGAGTATGTTACAGCGTTGGTGAGTATGGTATGGTCTTGAGAATGTTACAGCTATAGGGAATGTGGACTGGACTGGAGAATGATACAGAGCTTTGGTGGATGGTCTGGACTGGAGATTATTAAATGATAGGGAGGGTGGTATGGGCTCGAGAACATTAGAGATCGAGATGCTTTAATGCACTGTAAGATATTCCAGAGAGCAGGACTGATGTGCATGCAGGAAGATGTGACGGATGAGAAGGCTGTTTGTGGCTGGAGGAGGTTATTGCCATGGAAGGGGTTCTAAGAGACTAGAGTCACTTATGAACATAGAATGGGCTACAGAGAAATAAGCCGTTTGCAGATAAAAAGACGATGCAATGGTCTCAAAGCAGTCACACCAATGCGGAGTTGTGTAGCAAATGAGCGAATTTACTCATAAAGGGAAGTCGGTGACTAGTTGCAGAGGTCACATACATGGAGACTTGTTCGAACTGGAGGAAATTACACTAAAGGGATGCGTTTACGGACTGAACAATGTTAGGAAATAAAAAAAAGTTTGCAATGGGGAAAACAGATTTATGCAAATTGCAGGTTATCGGCCTGAGGGACGTTATAAACATAGTGATGGCTGTTGGGATGGAGACGGCAACCCCAAAATGGAGGTTGTAGTGACGGAAAAGATTTGCACAGGTGCAGAGAGTACTAGAGGAAGGAATAATTTACATGAATGGGGAGGATTGAAAGACGTAAGAACACTACAGAAATGTCGAGGTTTGCATCAACTTGATGTTGCAAAAAGGCAGGAAAGAGTATGGCGATAGGAGCAGCTCACTATGATAGGGAGGAGCGTTAGGGAAAGGAGATGCTATATAATTAGGGAGACTTGCCGAATTGAACTTACAGCAGACAGTCAGAGATAGCGAGAAAGTTCTCAGCGCTGGTGATGAGTACACTGATAGGGATGACTAGAGGGACTTGATGTTGTGAACATCCGTGTAAGGCTTTCGGGACTGAAGGTGGGAACAAAGGTTGAGAGAACAGTCGGGGACGACAGATGTATGGAGGGTTGTGGTGTTTGGTGGAATTTCCACATGGAGGGATTGCTGTTGGAGTTGACGGACTGTTCAAAAATGAAGGGTTTTGAAAGGGCGGGAGCAGTTCACAGAGGCAGGGAGAAATGTAGCGACTTCAGCTTACAGCGATAGTGAGGGCTGCAGGACAAAATAGAAGTTTGGAGCAATGTAGAACCTTTATGGGATCACACAGGCAAGAATGATTGTTGGAATGTAAGGAGGCTGTGGCATTCCCAAAAACTCGTGGTTCGAATACTGTCCAGAATGGGGGTGTTTTCTGAATTCGGGAGTGCTAGAGATTTAGGAAATGGGTGCAGGCAATAAATGGATATCAACACATCATTCCAGTACTGTGCTGCTGAGGGTCATCACAGGAGATTTGTTCTCTTTAAAATGTTCAGATCCTCAGAGGATTTGAGAGGATGGAGGTATGGAGGATGCTTCCTCCCACTCCTGGGACTTCCTCCCCCTTCTGGGACAGAAACAAAAATGGAGTCTCCATTTGACGAAGATGGAGCAGGGGATTTGTCTTTTTTCAGTGGTCGCTACATTTCTCCCTGCCTCTGTGAACGGCTCCCGCCCCTTCAAAACCCTTCATTTTTGAACAGTCCGACAGCTCCAACAACAATCCCTCCACGTGGAAATTCCACTAAACACCACAACCCTCCATGCGTCCGTCGTCCCCGACTGTTCTTTCAATCTTTGTTCCCACCTTCAGTCCCGACAGCCTTACATGGATGTTCACCAACATCAAGTCCCTCTAGTCATCCCTATCAGTGTACTCTTCACCAGCGCTTAGAACGTTCTCACTACTTCAGGTTTGTTTTGATACCGCTCAAAGGCATTCAATGAGATAACAAAGAATAAGGTCACTTGGGACTGCGGGAGATCTGAGACGAAGAACACATTGTAAGGGCTGGAGGTAGTTAGAGATGAAGATATGATCAACATCTGTAGGACTTTACAGGGAGCATACATTATCAGGACTTGAGAACTTGACAAGCTCATTTGTGAGAGGGAGATAACGATATGGAAGAAGGCCAAACACAGCAGGAAGATCCCAAGATCCCACTGATTTACTCAGTGAGTTTCTCTCACCGAGCCTGGTGCCAAGTCCCACATGCAAACAGTGTGAGGCTTCCAAGCTCCTGGCAGTCAGGGCCAGTGAACTCATGCCTTAATCGGTAGATGAGGCATTTGGACGGTTATAAATTTTCCAGAAACACTGTGTCCCAGCAGACATAAACCAATAAATTCAGACTCTGCCAAGTAAAGACAACCTGCACTCAGTTTCTCTTGTCATACAATCCTCCGAGAACAACAGAATCCAAGAAACTAAATTGGATGGTGCAGGGTGAATGATAAATATTTTAATCTCTCAAAATGGAAACAAGCCAATTGTTTTGTGTCGTAACACAGACACTACAAAATAATGAAATAATTAATAACATGACAAAAGAAGGCTTTGATGAGGGTAGCATTGGACAGTCATGTAGATATGGAGATCAACAGGTGTAAGGAGACTGTGTTCTACCAGAGCAGCGCCAGGTTAATATCAGGCACAGATACAGAATGCGTAAATATATTCATATCTGAACTCACATCTCCTAGACTGGGAATATGAAGTTGTGCATAACCGTTCTGGGGAACATTTCTAAAATTATGTTATCAAAATCAACCTCACAGTACAATCAAAATAAAAGAAAATCTTTTCGGAAAATTGTGACATCTTTCAAGTTCTACAATCCACTCTACCTTGGGTCCCATACAGCATTTTCTTTTATTCCAGCTATCGTTAACCCCTGCAGGATATACAGCCCTCATACTTTGCTAAAATGGCTTGGACTCTGAAACTCATCTACTGCTTTGTTCACAATTAGTGCACTGGAGGATGATAGAGGTTAAAGAGATATGGAGGCGCATAAGTATGGGAGGACTATTCAGATATCAGGAATATTTAGTGGATAAAAGTGGCTTCAGTAATTTTTAGGGTTCACGATAATAAAGGAAGTTACACAGTAAATAAGGGTTGCAGAGACTTGAAGAAGTTTCACAGTTTCTGAGTGTTGTAGGATCTGGAGGAAATTACCAAGATGCAGAGAGTTTATGATTGAAAGATTCTACAGGAAACATTTTTAGGATTTAATGTAGGATTCCTGGCAGCGAGGGGCAGCAGAAGAACCTTGTGTTCTATGTCCAAAGAACCCTCAACTTTGCTATTAAAGTTTATAGTCGAGAGCGTTGTGCTGGAATAACACAACAGTTTCGGCAGCATCCAAGGGGCAGGAGAGTCGACGTTTCGGGCAGAAGGCTTTCTTCAGGAATGAGGCTTGTGTGTCGAAGCTGAGACATAAATAAGAAGGTGTGGGGCGATGTGGGAAGGTAGCTGGGAAAGTGATAGATCGGTGAAGGTGAGAGAAAAGGGAATAAGTCAGAGAAGGCAATGTTGGACTGGTCCGGAGGGCGATGCTGAGTTGAAGGCTTGGGACTGGGATAATGTCGGGGAAGGGATATACGGAAGCTGTTGAAATCCACATTTATCCCGTATCGTTGAAGTGTCCCGAGGCGGAATATGAGGCATTCCGCCTCTGGGCGTCGGGTGGTAACAGTTTGCCAGTGGAGACGACTGAGGACCAGCAGCTTCCACATTTTCCCTTCCAACACATTATCGCAGTCCCACGCCTCCAATTCAGTACCTCCTTGCGACTAGTCCATCACTACCTACTCTTACTTATTCCCTTCTCCCTCACCTTCATCCACCTATAACATTCCCAGCTACCTCCCCCCAAACCCAATCCCATCCAATTTATCTCTCAGCCCAAACCCATATACCCCACTCCTAATGAAAGACATATGCCCGAACCTCCGCTTGTCTTGCTCCTCGAATGCTGCCGGACCCGCTGTGCTTTTGCAGCACCACACTCTCGATGCTTATCTCAATTGTTTGCAGTCCTCACTTTCTCTAATCAAGTTCATTGGGCTGTTACAAAGACATACGATGAGTTGGCATTTAATAGCAGGGGGATAGATTTTAAAGGTGCAAGGTTAGCTAGAGTTCTTCGAGTCCTGGTAAGATTTGAATATTGTGGTGAGTTATGGTAGCCTCGTTGTAGGAAGCGTTTGGAAGCTTCAGAGTAGATGAGATTGCCATTTGCTGCCTGGAATGGAGGGCAGAAATGTTGTTGAAAGTTTGAGAGAGGAGGGCTCTGTTCATTATCAAAGAATCATGACAGGTGTCTTGAAAGTCATGAACAAGATGATAAAAGGCATGGATGGAATGCATAGACAAAGAATTATTGCCAGGACGTAAATCGATATCAAAACAGGACAGAGCTTTAAGATGATTATCGAAAGTTTGTGGCGAGATGTCAGAAGTATGTTCTTTACACAAATGGGTGGTATGCACTGCCAAAAGTGGTGGAAGTTTCAGATACATTGAAGCCATTTTGAGTTGGATAAAATGTCAGCATAACATTGGGGGCTGATGGGTCTTTACTGTTCTATATTCGACACAGAGAAGGTTACAATGATCGGAAGAGGTTTCAGGAAGTTGGAGTGGACGTGGTCTGCAGGAAAAGACACAAATAAGAAGGTTTGTTTGCAGTGTCAGAGGTAAAAGAGATAGCAAAGATTTGATCTAAAGAAGACTACACAGATTTTGTGGTTTGCGAGGACCATAGAACCACAGGAAGTGAGAAAAATGTGAAAAGCTGTCGGGGCTGCATGAGTTCATGGAGGTGGAAAGGTTTGGAGGATTGGAACAGTTGAGGGGCAGAAGGGTCTTTATCGGATGTTGTGTTTTGCATAATCAATTCTGTTACTGAAGGTAGCACGTTACAGTGCTAAAGTGGTTTGTATCAAATCGAAAAACAAACACACATATGGTGGGTTTTGGTGACTGAAGACTTTATAGATATAGGAAGGCTTAGGGTCTGGAAATTTCTTTAGATATGGAGGGTGTGGAATATGACTGATTCTCCAGGAGATAAAGATATTTTGGCTGAGACTGTTCAACAGATAAGGGCGGAATCGTGCCCTCCTCCAGTTTGGTCAAAGTGGAAAGGTTTGTCGGGGTCGGCGAGTTTACACACAAAGGTGTGTAAGAGCTGGAGAAGATTACGGAGACGTGAAGATGGATGAAGAGACTGGAGGAGTTTGCATTGACAGGTTAGCTGGTAAAGACGGCAGGATGTTAGATAGGTAGTGAGTCTCATCGGAACTGCATCACAAGAGTCACAGGCATAGAATGATTCTACAGATTGGGAATGTTTCATGGACATGACATGTTTGCACTAGAATCGAGAGTTGTCAGCTCTCCACAGATTTATGGTGTGTTAAGGACAGGAAGGAATTACGTAGATAGAGATAGCTTAAACACAATGTATGCCTTCTTTTTATTCCTGACCAGAGCCTCCAAATCCTTCGGCAGCCATTGATCACTGTACACACCAGCTTTTCCCTTCATCTCAATAGGGTCATACTGGCAATGGATACTTGATACCGCACTTTGAAAGGCGTGCGATTTGCCATTCATTCCTTTACCTTCAAACATTTTTTACTCAATCGACCTCTGCTAAATCCTGTCCAATGGCCCCAACATTGGCCTTGTCCCTGTTTAGAACCTAAACCTGTGGACGTCGCCTGTTTACTTTTCCATAGTTATGTTCAAACTAAGACAGTTAGGGTCAGTGGACCCAAAGTGTTGTCCCACTGACACTTCAGTCACTTACCCTTCCTGATCTTCTATGACGTACTTCAGTGTTGCCACTGGCCAAGTAGGGCCTTCTACAAAATTGAGTTGTGAAACTTTCTTGGAAAATGTTTGACATAATCGAACCTATCCGGGCATGTTGCATTCTGGGTGGCCCAGTTAATCCAAGGGACTTACTATCTTCAGACAATACTACTCCATTGTTCCTATATGGATCTGCAGTCTCTCGACACATCTGCTCCTTTCGTATCACTGACGATTTGGAATCGATAGGATAGTTCCAACAGTGTGACCACCCGCTTCTTCTTTCTAAGTTATAACTATATGCACTCATTTGATGACACTTTTACAGTGTCTCTCTTACTACTGATGATATGCCCTCCCTTATCAAAAGTGAAATTCCTCCTCCTCAATTAATTATAATTTCCGTCACACCTGTAGCTTCTATATCCTGGAATATTGAGATAAAAACCCTATATTTATCTCAGCTCTGTTTCTGCGATGTCTATAATATCCAATTACCCAGAGCCAATGCATGCTCTGAACTCGAATGCCTCAGCAGTCTGGCCTGTGTGTTGAAATAAAATCACTTTAAATGCTTGCCCTCCCTTTATTGTGTCCCTGCATACCCTGAAGACTAAATTTGCTTCTTACAACTAATATAATTTCCCCTGACTTGTCTATGGTCCGTCTCTTTTTCTCATTCTCCACTGCCAGCAAACGAGTTTAAACCTTCCCACGAGGTAACATTAACAAATCTCCCCACAAGAATGCTTGTGCACCTCTGACTCATCCCGTTAGAGAGTTTACCTCCACCCAGAAGAGATCCCAATGATACAAGAACTAAAAATCCTGGACCATACACTCAGTAAAACATTCGTCTGGCCTCTCTTTCCATTCATATCCCGAATAACGCAAGGCAATGGGAGTAATCCAGTGACCATGACAGTTGAGGAGCTGCCTTTTTACTTCTTATCGAACTCCCTACACTCATTTCACAGGTCCACATCGCTTTGTCTACCAATGCCAATTGTGCCGATGTGCGCAATGACTTCTGCCTATTCACTCTCGCACTTCTGAATGTTCTGCAACTGCTCAGATTAATGCTGGACTCAAGCTCACCAGAAGAAACATACCATGCAGTTGTCTTCTGCAGCCACAGCATCTCCTGATTTTCCCCCTCAGAATTCAGTATCCGAACAATATATTTATCATGAGGCAGTATCAGGCAAATGTCGACTAGGAAAACTTACCTGCAGTTGCGTACGAAGTCGGAAAATGGGAGATAGCGGCAGTGAGCATTCAGGGCCCGTGTTTTCCACGAAGAGTAAACAGCAAGGACAGCAAAGTCCAGTGAATACGGATTAAGTGCTATTGTGAGTTTCCTGAATGAAATACAGTGCAGGGTGTAGGTTTGCTCGCTGAGCTGTAGGATTGATATCCAGACGTTGCATTACCTGGCTTGGAAACATCATCAGTGGCGACCTCCAAATGAAGCGAAGCTGTTGTCTCCTGGTTTTTATTTATATGTTTGTCCTGCATGGGGTTCCTGGGGTTTGTGGTGATGTCATTTCCTCTTCGCTTTCTGAGGGGTTGATAGATGTTATGAGTTTGTTTATGGCGTTTTGGTTGGAGTGCCAGTCCTCTAGAAATTCTCTGGCATGTCTTTGCTGAGCATGTCCCAGGATAGATGTGTTTTCCCAGTCGAAATGGTCTTTTTCCTCCAGGTATGAAGCTACGATGGAGAGAAGTTCGTGTCTTTTTGTGGCCAGCTGGTGTTCATGTATCCTGGTGGCTAGCTTTCTTCCTGTTTGTTCTACACAGTGTTTGTGGCATGGAAATGCATGGAATTTTGTACTCGGCGTTGGTTTTGTCCATGGGTTGTATTGTGTCTTTTAAGTTTATTTTATGAATAGGAAGCAGGAGAGCAATATATATATGTATATATATATATATATATATATAAAATATATAATTTAATAATATAAATATATATTATATATCATATATATATATCAAAATATTTATATATAACATAAATATAAAGCTAGCAGAAATCGAGTTTCAATCCATCAAAAAACATCTCATTGCTCATCTCTGCATTAAACGTAACTTCCATGGAATATTATACACACACGTTTTAATAAATTTTGAGACTTCAATCTTCATATCATCTGGGACATTCACACTAGCAAGAGTGATATACAAAAAGGAGTTCAGAGAATGTTTTCGTCAGTTTTTCTTTGCATAACCATTACGCAAATGTCTTGGGAAATAATTATCTCAGGTTGACATTTGTGTGATAAATCTGAGTTAATGAATAATGGCACACTGAGACAGCTTCGGAGAAACTGGGATTAAAAAAATATTTAATTTAACTATAAAGTCTTAAAGAGCATTGCACAATGCACAAGCTGCAGCTATAAATGAAATAGCCAATTGTTTGCGGTTGTGACTAAATGGACCAAGACAAACAAAGTGAACCAATTGAAATGTGGGGCTATAAATAAACAGTGAAATAATTCAACAAGCGACATTTCATTAAAATAGACAAACATTCAGCAATAAATTCCCAACTTTCCTTCATTCAGGACAAAATGGATCATATTAGACGATGAGGGTTGAAAGATCACCAAAAAATATGAACACTTCCGAAGCGAGAGTGTTTTAGAAGTGTTAAACAGATTTCATGAGGTCACCGATCAGTGCTACGGCAGTTTGAAGGAGAATTATTGTCACTGTTTATTGTGATGATAGGAACAAGGAGGTTGAAGGTACTGGATGTGGTGATGGTGTGATCGGCCTGAAACCATGTTACTATGCCAGTACGTATTGGAGGAGCAAGAAGTGTTTGCAAAGTTGAGAAGAGAAATATGTATGCGTATTCATTTATTCGTGGGTTGAGGATTGCACTTTTGGATCAGTATCCTTTGCCAAACTGCTAATTGCCCTAAGGCTAGCTCAGAGTCAGACATACAAACACGAAGGGTCATAGTTTTAAGCTGGTTGGACGAAAATATAGAGGGGATGTCAGAGGCAGGTTCTGTACACAGAGAGATGTGAGGGCATGGAACGCTTTGCCAGCAGCATTTGTGGAGGCAGGGTCATTGGGGATATTTAGGAGACTCCTGGACATGCATACTGTCACAGAAATTTGAGGGTACACACATGAGGATCAGTGGTCGGCACAACATCGTGTGCTGAAGGGCCTGTTCTGAGCTGTACTGTTCTATGTTCTATGTTCTATATTGCTGTGAGTCACTTGTGAGTCAGACTCGGACAGAATGTCAGATGTCCTTCACTTAAGGATGCAAATGAACCAGATGTGTTCTTCCTCCTGATCAATAATGCATTAATTGTGGCCCCACTGATGCTATGCATAACTGCAACATGACATCCACCTCCTAGTCTCAATAGTATGAACAATGAAGGCCAGTGTCCCAAATGCCTACTTAACCACCATGTGCACCCGTAACGCCACACTCAAATAAATGTTTACCTGACTCCTAAATCTCTGTTTAACAACACTACCCAGGGCCCCAACATGAATTGTACAAGTCTCGATGTAGTTTGTCTTTCTAAAATGCAAACCCTCACATTTATCTAAGTAAACTCCATCTGCTACTTTTCAACCCATTATCTCGGCAGTCCTGTTAATCCTGTTACATTCACCATTTTCACTGCCTTCGAAAGTACTATTTTTCTCATCACTCACAAACTTACTTACAATGAAACCAAGATTCTCATTCAAATCATTTGACCAAATTGCAAACACTGGACCCACTACATCGCTGGCCACATGCCTCCAGTCAGAAAAGCAAAACATCGCCCACACCGCCTCATACCATCAAGTCTTCTTTTAAACGAATTCAATTGCTCTTCCAGACTCCCACAAAATTTTACGTCGATTTGAAATGATTACCCAGTCTACAGTGAGGAATCTTGGTAAACGCTTTTCTGTAATCCGTTGACTGCTCTGCCTTCACCTATCTCTTGACAACATCCTTGAAGAATAAATCGTTTTTGTGAGACTCGATTTTCCATTCTCAAAGCCATGCTGACTATTTCTAACCAACTCTCCCTTTCCTAATGGACGTTAGCGCCTTTTTCTCAGCTCCTCCGTCAACGATTAACCCATCACTCGTCTGACTGGTCTGTAGTTTCCTGGCTTTTCCCTGTAGCCCATCAGTGAGAAAACAACGTCTGTCGACCTCCAGCCTTCCGGTACCTCACTTAATTGATAATTAATATCTTTGATGGGGGCCTTACAATCTCTTCCCTAGCTTCCCACAATATCCTGGGTTACACCTGATGGGCTGCTGACGATCGATCTACCTTTATTCGTTTTAACATTCCAGCACCTTCCCTTCTCCGTTGCGAATTTTTTCCAAGACAGAACTATTTATTTCCCTAAGTTCCAGAATTTTCATACCTTTCTCCACAGTACATACTGACTGGAAATCATCGTTTAAAACTCACCCATCTGCTTTGGTTCCAACATAAACGTCTTCATTGATTTTTAAGGATTCGTGGTCTCTCCCGAGTGACTCTTTCGTTCTTATTGAAACTTGTCCAAGAGCTCTGTCTATTTAAAGATGCATATACCGCTACAACAACTGCCTTGTGTCACGCTTATCTCTGCTGCCAATTATATTCATACGAAGAAATAAAATTAAAGCGGCTTAAAACACAAACGTTCTTTTATAAAATGTGTCGCACATTGTCTCTCAGGATCCCGTGATTATTTATGATTAGAAACTTTACAATACACTGCTGCACGTTCCCGACATATTGTCAGGACAATATCGTTTGGTTTCAGACTGACTGCACAAAGTGGTTTTAGAATTCCTTGCTCGTGAATGCGAAAAAGGTAGCTTACAGGGTCCTCAGGTTATAGAGACGGCAAATCAAAATTCTGGCATTTAACACAAAGTGACTGGAGTGTAAAAACAGTGAGGTCTCTGCAAAACTGTGCAAGATTCGAGGAAGAAAAAAAATGAATATTACGAAGAGTAAAAGTGCCCGAAGGAAAGGTGTTCTTGCATTGACGGCAGGCGAGGGAAGTTTCACTGGGCTGATCTTGAGAATATAGGGGTATTGTAAAGAGAAGCGATGAAGTAGATTTAGCTTGATGTCATTGGAGTATCGAAGTATGAGAGAGAAATTGAATGAAACATCCCAAGGTTCTGAGGTGTTTTGACAGGTTAGGTACTAGGATGTTCGAAAATAAAACATGCCAGCAATTCAATAGACCCTTTGGCAAACCATGGTTATGCCGAGCATAATTTTAATCATAGCTAATATCATCTGCCTGCGCATAATTCATCTCCCTCTATTCTCTGTCTGTTCATGTGTCTGTCTACATGCCACTTAGAAAATTGGTCCACATTTCCACTTGGACAACTTCCTTTTGCACCGTCCATCCTCTGCCTAACAACAACACTTGGTTCAAACATCTCATTTAAATGTTCTGCATCTTACCCTGATCCGATGCACCGTTTTTTAAAATTAATACCTGCACACTGGAAAAGAGATTTCGTACATCCATGTTATCCTTGCCTCTCCTAAGTTTCCATGCCTGCACCTATTCGCCCCTCAGACTCTGAGACTCTCGCAAGGAAAGTCAAGTTTGCTCCATCTCACCTTCTTGTGAACACACTCTCAAAGCAATCCTCGTCATCTGTCTTTGCACCCTGAACAAAAACTCCACGTCATTTCTATCATGCAGAAAAGAGACTTACACACGGTACTCTAAATGTGGCCAAAACAAATTTGTACAGTTACAACGTGACCGGCAAACGTCTGTACTCATTCCTGGGAGTGATGGAGGCAATCATGCTATGTGCTTTGTTAACCCCTTCATCCACTTGTGTTGTTGCTTTCGGGTAGGTATGGAAGTGCACCAAGACCCATCTATATATGATTTTCCTTCCATGTCCGAAGTTTCTTCTTGCATTTGACCTCATAAAATGCATTATATCAGACCTGTCCAGATTAAACTAAATTTACCATCTCTCCGCCCACCGTTCCATGTACTCAGATTTTTACAGGCATTGTACGAATTGAATTAGCCTTAGCAAATGGAGAGTTCTCAGTAATAGAAGGTGCTGAACTGACTGTCAGAGCTAAGAGATTTAGGGAGGGGAGTGGAGGCAGTTGGTGGTCCGAGATAAGGTGGGGTTCAGAGACTGCAGATACTCCTCCAGACAAGAAGGTTTCTGAAAGCAGTGAAAATTAACAGAGAGAGAAAGTACAGTGGCTGCAGAGGTTTCAGTAATCACCAGATTTCAAGATGCAGCACACTATTATAAAGATAAGGACAGTTGAAGGATTCCGAGGAATGTACAAGGATCGGAGGGCTTTGGACACTGTAGGATATCATGTTACAGAGATAGGGACAGTTTCAAAACAAAACGAAGTTACATAAATTTGGAGGGATGCCAGTTTTTGGAGCTGTTTTGACATATATGGAGTGTTCTTCGAAAGAAGGAAGAGATGACACATATAAGGAGGATTGTTGGGACTGGGGGCAGTTTTGGGTATAGGGACAAAAATAGAAACACCGGAAACAGTGGCAGCTCTTGGTCACACAGGTCTGCTTATCCATTCAATATGATCGTGTCTGATCAGCTAACCGTCCATGATTTCATCCCATATTCTGATATGGCAGTGACCGTTGGAATTTCGTGATACAGATGTCCCCAGTAAGAGGAGGGGATTTTTCATAGATAGGGAGGACTGTGAAACTGGAACAGATGACAGAGTTAGGGATTGCTTTAAGAATGGGTGGACTTTACAGGGAAACAAACGTATGTAGCGATGGGATGTGATGACATTCACAGGGAGAATCCTGGACGCTCATGAACGTAATTTTAATTTTAAACAGTGATATCATATTGGGAGGACGTTAAAAATACAAAGATTTGCCTTGACTGAAGGAGAGTACAGACATGGAAAGAATAGTCAGCACTAGCAGAGTTTACAAAGTTGAGTGTATTTTGCAGAGGAGTCGTTTATAATCATCATTGGGATTGCAGGCATTAAATATCATAATGGGGAGGATTGCACAGGATAGTATCGACAGAAAAGTATGATTTTAATAGCTGAAAGATGCTTCGCTGTATTGATGTTACGCTAATTAGTCTGTCCTGCACTGTTTTACTTTCCTCTTCATTTTATGTTAAGTAGAGAAATTTACCATTGTCCCTTCAGCAGGAAATGATGCAGTGTTGATGGGATGTTCGAAGAAGGCAATAATTTTCCATGGATTTACAGGTATCCATTCATCTGAACTATCATGACTATCTGTTGAACATGTTAATATTTAGCAGTTGATAAGTCAACCTCTTCATTCGAAGTATTGGTCCAGTGAATCAACCCAGGCACTTGTTGTACGCGGACAACATTCTTCTCTGTTTTATACACACCAAAGTTACCTCGATCGAAATATATTTTGTTTTGCTGAATCTCATTTTAAATTATGATTAGCCTTTTGATTGTTGCAATGAATACTGCAAGGCTGTTTTATTACTTGTTTCTAATATAAGGACTCTGTGTACTTCACGTCTCATCTTCCTTTTGTTCTCAGCCTAACTTGCTCTTTCATCTATCAGCTTCTATCCTATCCAATCTAAATTATTGCAATTCAGATTTTCAATCTTCAGTTTAGTTATTATTTTCAAACATACATCATTTCCACTACGAACGTATCCTTTGACAAAATATTAATTGCGGAAATATGTTAAGAGCCCATGGTGCGAACGCTAAGGTACCAGCATAGATAGAGGATTGGCTGACTGGCGGGCGGCAGAGAATGGCGTTAAAGCCGTTTTTTTTTCAAGGTTGGCAGCCGGCCACTAGTGGAGTTTCACATGCCCCATTGTTCGGAGCACAGATATTGACGTTTTCTATTAATCTGAACAAAGGAATGGGTGCAATGTTTGCACATGACACAAGCATACAGTATTTTTGAGGAAGAAGGGAGACTGCATAAGAACTTGGACAGGCGAGGAGATGAGTGAAAAAAGGATAGATGTAATACAAAGTGTGGGTAGCAACATCGATGGGAAAACCATGTGAAATACTGTTTTCGAAATGGTGAACTTTGTCAGCAATTTGAATTGTAAACGCACTTGGGCATTCGAACTTATGGTTCTCTAATGGTTATGCGCCGGAAGTACGGAAGGCAAATGCAACATTTCCATTCATTTCAAAGGGGGTAAAATACAAGGGCAGGGATGTGCTGCTGAGGTTGTATAAAGCTTTGGTCAGATTGCAGTTGGGATGTTTTGAGCAGGTTTGGGACTCTTTTCAAAGCAAGGATGCATTAGCTTTGGCAGGGGGCCAGAGACGATTTAAAGAAATGATTAAAGGCTTGGAACTGAGGAATGATTGCGTACTCTGTGTCTGCTCTTAGTAGAGTTTAGAAAGGTTGGAGTGATGGGGAGATCACTTTGACACATACAAAATACTGAGAGGCCTGTATTCAGCGAGCGTTGGGAAGTTATTTCGAATGGCAGGACAGACTAGTATCCGAGGGCACAGACTCAGAGTGAATAGCTGATGTTTCAGAACTGAAATGGGAGCAACTTCTTACCGCAGAGTTTGGTGCATCTGTGAAACACAAAATGCTATTGTAGCAAGTCATTGAGTATATTTAAGACTGACGTAGGTGGGTGGCTGATTCAGAAGAGAGAGGTAGTGATATTGTGTATGAGACAGTGAGATATGCATACCTGTCTGTCTATCCCTCGCTCTGGATGTCTCCATCTAGCTGGGTATCTTCAAAAACTATAGAGCGAGACTGCGATTGTGCATGAGAGAAAGAATAAGAAAGATTGAACATGTGAGGGAGACTGCGAGATTGTGTATGGGAGAGAAATGGTGATTATCATAAGCAATAATTGCTGGAAAATCTTGACATGCCTGGCAGCATTTGTGAAGACACTTCACAGTTAAGGTTTCTTGTCCAGTGTGCCTTATTCAGAAATTTCTCATCGAATTCTGTCTTTGGTGCTATCGACAGCAACTATTGTTCTTTTAGAAATCATTTAGAAAGATGGTGAGATTTTACGAGATTGAGAGCAAAGAAGATTGTGTCCAAGAGAGAGACTAATCATAAGATTGTGTATAAGAGACGGAGAGGGAAATTGAGCTTGAGATACAGAATGAAATTGTGCCTGTGTCAGTGTGTGATTGCGTATGAGACAGAAAAAAGTGAGAATGAATATCAGACTTAGACAGAGAGATTGTTAATGCAGTGAGAGACAGTGAGATATTACATGAGGGAAGGAGAGACAGGGAGAATGTGCGAGACCGAGAGAAAGAGCGAGACAGAGAAAGAGATAACGAGATTGTATGTGAGAGACACGCCTCCTCCTGACACTGAGAAGCTCCTCTATCACAAATCAGACTGGAATCAGGTGTATATTTCGGAGCTGAGTAGACAAGCAGGAGGCTTCAGGAACACAGCAAACCAGGCAGCATCTGAAGGTGGAAAAGTCAAAGGTTACGCTCTGACAACACTCCTTGTCTTCGTCTGATAATCCAAATTTGAAACCGATTGGCTAGCTCACGTGTCGAAACGTGTCACACTGGAATAGTACAGCAGCTCAGGCAGCGTCACAGGAGCAGCAGAGTCGGCATTTTGGGCATAAGGCATCCATCAACATATAGTGGTGGAAGAGGCTGAGAGATAAATGATAGGTAGTGGTGGAGTTGGGAAAAATAGATCGGACGGCGATAGATCGATGGAGAATAAATAGTGAGAGGGTGGCGGGAAGGTGGAGCAGATAGGTAGGACAGGTCAAGGTGGACGTTTGGAAATCGAATGTGGATAGGGGAGGAGAGATTTGGAAACTGTTGAAGTCGACGGTGATGCCTTGAGATTGGAGGGTCACGAGAAGGAAGATGAGGCGTCCTTCCTCCAGTTGTCGGATAGGTTGGTGTTCGAGGTGGAGGAGTCGCATGAATTGCATGTCGTGGGGGAGTACGAGGGGGTGTTGAAGTGGTCGGCTGGAGATCAGTGGGCAGTTTGGTGCATGTGTCCTAGCGATGTCTTATTTTTCTCTTAGCTCTTACTTGATGCCGTGAGATTTAATCGTAGTTTACACACTAGCAATCATGTCCTTGACAATGAACTTGGTGGTGTCCATACAGACTACATCCATAACACTGCCTTTCGTGGCCAGCTATTGTAAAAACTTAGATTCGTGAAACACGACTTTCCGAGCACAAAGCCATGTTGAGACTCTCAAATGAGTACTTGCCTTTATAAATAACTGAAATACTGCCTCTCAGAATCCCCTCTGACAGCTAACATAGCGCAAATGTTATGCCCGCTGGTCTGCAGTTCCCACACTTTTCTTAATGCATTTCGACCTGCTCAGATAATCCCCACAATCATAGATGCCGAACTGCAGACAATGTATGCATTCTACAGTGTATCAAGAAATGTTTGGAGACATTGAAAGCAATGGGTGCCGTGGCGTCCTAACAACATTTAGCATCAAAATTACCACATCCCGAGGCAAGCTTTTCCTGTCCAGCGACAACAGTGACCTCGCCCAACAATGTGGTAAGTTTTAGAAGTGTGTCCAGTGGATAAGAAAGCAACGCTATTTCATTGCAGCCATTCACTAATCTATCAGTGTATAAACTATGTGTAAACATGAAGGAAGGAGCTTTCAACAGCATGACTAATCAGCAATACCCGGCTTACTGACCCTCAGTTAGTGTTCCACCACAGACACTAAGCTCCTGAGTTCGTTATCAGCTTTATTCAAAGCAGTAGAATTCCAAAGGGGGCGTGTAAGTTACTAACGTTCTCATCAAGGCATCATTTGACAGAACGTGAAAACCGAAGCCAGAGTAAAGTTGGAGTTAGTCGGAAAATGAGGGACACTGGCTGCTGATTGGTGTAATAAATCGAACAAAGGAGCTGTGAGAAGTGTGAGTATGTTGCAGTCGAGCACATCTCGGCAGGCTTTCCTCGGGAGAGACAGTGTCAGAGGTTCCATTATCTTCAGCTGCTCCAGCAGCCATCTCCCCATCACAGGTTCAGACCTTGGAATGTTCACTGATTATGCAACCGCCCAGATACTGAAATAGTCCACTTTCTAATTCAACAGGTTCTGGAAAATATCGAGGCGTGTCGTGATAAGTGTCAAGTAATGTTCATGTCGCAAAATTGCCAGTCAAATCTAAAAATATAAAATCTAACATCCTGCTTTAATATTGAATAGGTCCGCAGCAAACTGTTTATCAGCATCCCACGTTCTACCATTGCCCAGAATTTCGTTTGGACGTAGGTGAGTTACTCACCTCCTCGCTTGCCAAGCCTGCTCGCCGTCTGTAAGATGAAAGTCAAGATGTGATGGAATTCACCCTCGGAAGAACCCAGGACATCCTCATCCATTCCATCAAATAACGATGCTCAGTAGCAGCAACGTATACTGTCTACAAGATGCACTGTACCAAGGCTCATTAGGCACTTATTAGGTAAACTCACGATGGTCTGGAAGGAGCAATGCAGCATTCATATGGGGAAACCAATCTCACTCTTGCAGAAGGGCAGATGTGATGAAGTTGCATCATTTTTAAACAATAATAAACCCCTCAAATCAAGTTGCAGTCCAGGTCCAAACGCAGCACAGTCTCGCACAACAGACAGTTTGGTGTGACAAGCAATAAGTGATTATGTGCCTGAAAATGAGCCAGTAATAGCCATAGCCCATGAGAGACAATTTTGACCCTTGATATTCAATGATAAAGTCATCACTGTATTGTGCACGACCAAGATCTTGGGAGAAACTGAACTGGATTCTTCACATGCATGTCATGATTTTGATGCAGAGCAAAGCCTAAGTGTCTTACAATAAACAAATCATCTTTCGATTCCCTAAGATCTGTTCTCCATAGACACGTCACTTGGGTGATGAAATTCTTTCCACTTACAGCTCCAACGACACCCAAACGGTGTGACACCATCCATTAAAAAGCAGTCCTCTTCATTGGTGTCACATCCACAAATACTCATTCCCTCCACAGTCGACTCACAGTTGCAGCAGTGTGTATAATCTCCAAGACGGGCTACACATATTTACCAAGCGACTAAAGGAAGCACATTCCAAACACAGTCGAACTGTCAACGCGAAGGAGAAGTGAATATCATGTGTTCAAATCATAGTTCAAACGCAAGTAGCAGCAGATAGGACGGGACAGGGGAGCTCAGCAGGTCTGCAATCCGTGAACGGTGGGGGGCATTCAAACTTTGGAGTTGGAAGGTCAAACATTTTCACCGCTCTCATTAATGGGGAAGGGATTCATCACTGTGAAGAAAATATTGAAGCATTTGTAACCAGCTTCAGCAGGAAGGATTGAGGGGTTGTTACGTTTCAACCTACTCCAAATGTCCTTCAGAAAAGTCGATTCCTTGACTTGATGCTGATGCGCTCCCAATGGATTTTGTAAAGGCCCTGACAAGAGTCCGGCAAGAAAAACTGAATTCGTGTCATCTAAAATTTTCAACAACTTCTAGTCAAGCTGTTCCAAAAAATAGAAAACTGTCAGCATGTGTCTTTTGGGAATAGAATCAGAACAAATTCAAACCAGTCAATTACAGATCCATCAGCCTTCTCTCACTCATCGTTACAATGGTGGAAGGGAAAATTAGCAGCGCAATCCGATCATCAATGGACAAATAATGGCTGCGTTCAGAATCTATAAAGTCCACTCAGCCTTTAGTTATATCTGGAAAAGGAACTGAGCATTCGAAGCGATGTGAGAGCTCCTGCCCTTAATTTCATCGTCAATGGTAATGTAATCCAGCAACACGGAGTCTGAGAAATACTGAAGTCAATGAAGTATAGAAAATGATCATTGTGCAATGGAGTATCAATGAACAGAACAATAACTAAACGGAGACAATTGCAGAAAGATGGAACACAACGGGTCTTGGGGATATTTCTCCATGAAACATAGTATGCTAAGTTTCTTAATGGACTTGACAGTGTAAATGCTGAGCGAGTGTGTCCATGCATAGGACAGTCTAGGAGCAAATGCATAAATTCAGATTACAGAAGTGCTAAAATCAGGGCTGAGAAGAGCAGAAACTTCTTCTCTCAGAGAGTAACAAGTCTTTTGATCAAATTTCATCAGAGAGCTGTCAGTGCGGTTTAATGTGAAGGCTGCGGTAGATAGATTCCTCACAGATTGTGGAATTACGGGTAATTTGGAAGCTGTGGGGATCCGGATGAGCACAATGTTAGATTCGAGATGATTCTCCAGAATGTTTGAGCAAGCTTGAGGGGACAGAAAAGTTTTCTCATATTCGTAATTCTTCAGGGATTTTGGGAATCGTGGGTAATCTCTCCGCTGGTTAGAATGTCACATGGCACAACAGATGATAGTTGTAGTTTATGGAAGTCGGTTTTCTCAGCTCGAGATCAAATCAGCTGGAGCTCCGCGAAGTTATATCCCAGAAACAACGGTTTTCTGCAGTTTTATCGATGACCTTGCCTCACTTGTAAATCCAGGAGTGGGAATGATTGTTAATGACAGTACAACAGACTTCAGAATTTTATTTCGGCAGACAATGAGACATTCCACTCCAAAATGCTGCAAGATCTGACAATGTGCAGGTTTAGTCTGACTAATGACGTGAAACAACAGATGAATGGTCACCGCACAACCGTCAAAAGACAGTAGAGTTCCCTTCCAGTTGGGAAACAGTTCTGTGGTCCAGAACTTTAGACCTCGGACCTTCCGGTGACCATCGTAAAAGCGGACTTCGGGACAGGCAGCAGCGAAAAGTGGCGGAGCAGAGGCTGATAGCTAAGTTCAGAAACGATAGAGAGGGCCTCAACCGGAACCTTGAGTTCATGTCACAATACAGGTGATCACCATTGCACTATACACACACAAACACACAGATACTTCTACACACACACACACTCACACACACAGGCACTCCTATACACACATACACACGGACATACACACACACAGACACCCACACACATTCTTTCAGACACACACACTCCCACACTCACAAATGCACCCCCTCACAGATTTAAGATAATCTACACTCACTACACGCACACATACACTTTCTCACACTCACAGACAGACGGACACACACAGACAGACAAAGAACCACATGCACACATATATTTTATGGTGTGAATTTGTACTTGCCTGGGTACATTGTACTTTGCTCAAAAACTGCATGCGTTCATCTAGAACTCTGAACTCAAAAACTGCATGAATTCATGTAAAACTCCGATACCTCACTTTTTAGATTAGAATCAATTTAAACAACATGACATAGACAGAGACGACAGGGGGCTAACACCTTCAACATATTGTCCAGCTATAACCATTATTAACATCTACCCTGAGAATGCAACTTTTTTAAAAAAAATTGTGATTTACACATGAATGAATTGAAACTATCATGGTATTCTAACAGATGGAAGGCTTAACAGGCAATCAATTTTGCGAAGTATAATTTCAGTTACATCACACTGTAAATTTTTGCTAAAAATTCTGTGTGTTCGGATTGGGCCCTCCACTACCACCAGATGAAGGAGCGATGCTCTGAAAGCTAGTGTGCTTCCAATTAAACCTGTTGGACGATAAAATTTGTTGCGTGATTATTAATTTTGGACTCCAGTCCAACACCGGCATCTCCAAATCGCCTTGGTTGTGTGTAATGTTTTGGCTTCAATTGGATGAGATTTCTGAATACTTGGAAGTGCATGGTACGATTGGTGCTCCGCAAGGTTCAGTCTTGGGACCGCAACATTTTACTTCATATATAAACGTTGTAGGTGAAAGAACTGAGGATTGCAGACGATGCAACAGATAGGTAGAGGGACAGTTAGTATTGAGGAGGTTGATACGTTGCAGAAGGACTTGGACAGTTTACTTGGAAAGTGAGCAACTGCATGGCAGATGCCATACAACAGGAGAAAGTGTGAGGTCATGCACTTCAGTCGGGAAAGTAGAAACATGGACTATTTTCTAAATAGTGAGAAAATTCAAAAGTCTGAAGAACAAAGAGACTTGGAAAGTCTACGGCAGGGTTCATTCAAAGTAAGCTTGCAGATGAGCCTGAAGTTCGGAAGGCAAAAAACCATGTTGGCATATAGTTTCAGAGGGTTTGAATATGAAAGCAGTGATGTATTTCTGAGACTCAATAAGGATCTGTTCAGACCATATGGAACCACTGTTAACAGATTTAGGCTGCAAGCCTCAGAACAGAAGTATTGGCCCTGAAGCGTTGTTCGAGCAGGCTCAAGAGAATGGTCCACAGAATGAAAAGCCTAACAAACGAGGGAAGTTGGAGGATTAGCGGGCTGGACTCGATGGATTTCAGATGTATGAGGGTAGATACAATTGAAAGTGACAAAATACTGAATGGCCTGTGCAGAGTGCATGTTGGGAAGAGATTTTCATTAATAGGATAGACAATGACCCAAGCGCACATACTGATAGTAACATCAAAATGGAGTTAAGGAGACGCATCTTTCGGCAGACAGTGATGAATCTATAGGACTGACTGTCACAGAAGGCTGTGGAGGCAACATAAAAGCGTATCATTGAGAAAGAGATATGGAGGCTTTTGATTGCCAATTAGATTGAGGTTTACTTTGCGAAAGCAGATGAATGAGGTTGAGAAACTCATGAGGCATGAATAAATGGCGGGGCAGACTCGAAGAGCTATAAAGCCTTTTAAAGGTAAGGCATAATTCAGAAATATGAACTTTGATAGGACCTGAACGAGATTACAAAGACAAGGATAGTCTTCGATTTTAGTTGAAGTAAAAACTGAGCTGGACAAGCTAGATCACTATTGTGACTACAAAACCCTTGCAGAGAAAAACACTGGAGGAAACCTGACAGAAACAGTTACCTGGACAAATTGCTGTTTGGTTTAGCTCTGTGTTTGTCTGGACGACAAAAAATGATGACAGAATGAGATGTGGGGCGGAGCGGGAGAGTGGATATCAGGTATACAAGACCTGTAGATGTAGCCCACAAGATGATGCCGCTCAATAGCAATTTTTGTCTTAGAAGTCACAGCCAAACAGTCAATTCCAAGACTATTTCCTGACTAATCTCTGTAACATCCGTCATGGTTTATAAGCCCTCCAACCTCTGTAAACCCACTAGGTTATAGAAATATTTCTAGTTCTTGACAAGCTTCCAGTTTCGAAACTCATTCATCCTCAAAGCCGAATCACAGAAATAAAGGCGGGTCTGTTTTTGGAAGAGCTCAGATACAGCAAGGGACATTCTGGGAAGAGGAGCTTGAGATCGTCAGCTTGTCGAAAACAGGGAGAAAAGCTGGTGCTAGTGCTGCAAATGATTGATGAGAAGACATTCGACTGAAAAGGAAGATAGATTTTCTTGGGAAATTTTATGGAGATAGGGTTTTCGAATTTCGAAAGTAGGTTTGGTTGTCAGGGAAATTTATAGGGGACACTGAAGCTTTGAAATACTTTTTTTAAAAAAAACATTTAGGAGATATTACTGAGGTAGTAATGACTTGAGGTTTTTTTGCAGATACGGACAGGTTTGGGTACCAGACTGCAAAGATAAGGATCAGTGAAGGGCCAGTAGTTGGTTCCAATGGTTCCATATGGCACATGAAGTCATTGATGGATCAGTAAAGAACACACTGTGAAGGTGTATGTGGAAAACAAGATCAGCTAGATATTTTTGTTGAACAGGTAATACAAAGCGCAGGGGAAGATAAAAAGGTGCAAAATAATCTATAAACTTATCATGGGTTGCTTGACAACAAAATGATAAACATTTAATATAATTTATCTGCAAGATCAAAGCTTCCACTTGGGTGCCAAAAGGAACATGTAATTATATTAACATGTTAAGTAAAATGAGAGCAAGTCAATATTTGTTGATGCGAAATGAGAAGGCATTTAATTCCAAATGACAGAAAGAAAAACCTTTAATTATTCGAATTCCTATCGACTAAAACAGTCTTCCTTTAAATGAAGTGAGTTTGTACAGTTTGGTGCAAAGTGGAGAAGTGGTCATAAGTGTAATGTCTACAAAGGTTAAAAAGCCGGTGCAATATCGGGAAATTGAGGTGTTACAGGGTATTTTGCCCCTGATTGTTTGGTAACAAGGTCACAAATCCAGAGACTGAAATAAGAGATGACATCAATGAATAAAGATGAGGAAATTGAAGCTCGGGTGTCAGTGGCCGAAGATCAAATGGTCGAAGATAAACAACAGCAAGTGGAGGACAAAGGTGATACGTTTCATTCAGAGAAATTAGCTGGATGAAAACAGTAAATGAAAAGAAAAACAAAATAAATTGTATCAAAAATCATATAAAGAAGGAGCAACGGAGTGTGTCCCTTAATGTCACTACCTCGAAAACAATGCATTTATGAGAATGTGGAGTCCAACACATATTAAGACGAATTTATTCCATTTGAATTCATGTCTTTGCATGAGGTGAGAGGACCAGTGAAATTGTTGAACATGAAATTGGCGAGTCAGAGTTCAGAGATCGTGTATTTGGACAATATGTCATATTTAATTGAAAGGGGAAATAGCATGGTTGAGTTGGTAGAAGTATTAAAAACTAACCTGGCATGTGATGAAAGTGTAATCATTCAAGAAATCTTTAGTCGCAATTTTCCTGTGGGTGGCAAAGTACCAGAATCTAGCATTATGACCCGAGGTAAAGAGAAGGGTACGATGTTGTCGTCCGATGATAGATTTTTGGGAACTTCTCTCTTTAAATACTGTGCTTTTTATTAAGTCCGATATTGGACATTAACTGAAAGCTTTGCAATCCTGCATGGAAGAAAAGAAGTAAGCTTGAACTAATTGAATTATGAGAATTTGAATATTACATAAATCCTGAAGGGTATTCCAACTGCTTTATTGTTTCTGAATCGAATGTTTCATTTGATTATTTCCCTCGTGTCATGTGTCTGAGTACGAGCACAATTTTGTTTTGAATAATCCATTCATGGCAATATGGACGACTAAATTTTTATTCTATATCGTGATGCAGGCTTGCATGGTCTGCTTCACTGGTTTTGTGAATGTGCCCTGGTTGTAATTCAGGCAGGTATACTACCATAATATATGGTAACCATGCAGAAAGACTTCCCAGTTAATGTTTTCTGTGAGATTTTAATGGAACCTATTCCTGGACTGAATTAGTCACTTAGCATAAATTCCAGTTAGTAAAATCAAAGGTCTCAACATTCTTGATATTTTGCGCAAAATAAAAACAAATAAAGTTTGATCACATTTAATATCTGAAAAGCGCGTCCATTCAGCAACCGGAATGAACGCATGTACACTTGCACATCAAGGCAGGTACTCATCGTCTCTCCCAGAACGCAGACACAAGTAACGCTCTAAGTGATGCAGAGCAAATGACACATAGTCTACATAATGGCTTTGCCTTTTTTATTTGCTATAACAGAGAATCGGATAAACATGTATCGAAAGAATCGAGAGAAACGGGGGCCAGATCTGGTGAAATGCCTTCTACCACTCAAATTCGACAACAAACTTTGAGAATGTTGCACATTTAGAACTAACAGTAATCACAGAACACAGCATCTAGTGTTCAAAATCGATCTACTTTAACGTTATATAAATAACATCGCAGATGTCTACAACAAAATAAAACTACTCCATCTGCCTATTATGTCCTCACTGGTGAAAACAATCAACTAACTCTCCAGACCCATTTACCACAGGAGGCCCATAACCGTGTATGCCTTAGAATTGCAAGTGTGCATCCATTTCTTTTTGAAATGTCATGATGGTTTCTGCCTCTCGGAGAACCAAAGATATTGTGTTTCACAGTCCCACACTCTCTGCTTTATATCTCATTGTTTATACCAATAGCTGACGTCATTGATCCCGCCAAAGTGGGAATGTGTATGACTCTCTCCGAGAACTCTTTAGCTTATGAGACATATCAGCAATATTGCCTTTCAATCAGCTCTGTACCAAGCAAAATAACACCAATATATCAAATACTCTACATGACTGACTCTCGCAGCCATGACATTATCCGGGTAAATCTCCTTTGCATTCTCTCCAGTTCTATCATATCTCTCCCAATGTGTAGATTTCTGAACTGTGCGCAGAACTCAAAATGTGCCCTATACGACACCTTATGCAGTTCTCACGTAATGTCCCTGATCTTAAACTCCTTGCCTTGATTTTTAGAAGTAGTTACGTTCTATGATTCTTTGACAACTTTATCACGGGACGACTATAAACTAAAAGACTCTCATAACGAAGTGAACTACAACTCATACTACCCAGTATCCTGCATGAACTCCAGCTCATTCTCCCAATTACTCTATCTGTGTTGCATCTACTCAGATGAGGAGCCAAATTACTGGTGAGTTTCCGAGATGTTATCGTGTTTTGAAGAAAATACTTTCTCTCCTTCCGACAACCAGATGCCTCCGCCGCATCACCTCCATTCCCCGTTCCACCACTCTCAAATCCTATCGGAAAGCAATACGAGCAGTCATCCAGGTCCTCACCTACCACGCCAACAGTCACAGCATTCATGTTTCATCCTTAAACACATCTGCCAATTCCATGGAGATCGCCCCTTCAAAACATCTTCTCATTTCTGCCTTCCACAAGATCGTTTCCCTCTGACAGTCTTTTTTATCCACGCCATCCTCGCCAGCGAACCCCCAGTACCTTCCCCAACATCAAGAAAAAATGCATAACCTGCCAGTACATACCACCTTCACCTCTCTCCAGGGCCTCAAAAGGTCCATTCAGATGAGACAGTGGTTCACCTGCCTCTCTTCCAACTTTCTTCACTGCATTTGGTGCTCCCGATGTGGTCTTGGAACGGCTCGCCAAGAATCACAGCTGGGTCGAGAGAGACCGACTGGACCAACCAGTCATCGTCCATTTAAATTCCCGCAATGTCTCTGTTTCTGAAATTACAATGCTTGTCCTCTTGTATGGCCAATATAAAGCACATGTCCTATTGGAGGAACAACACCATATTTCCGCCTGGTCACCCTCCAGCCTGGACCACTGAACCTTGAGTTCTCCAGTTTCAAATAACCTCTATTCCCACCTCCGACCCCCTTCCCAGATCCTCCCACTCCCTTTTACTGCTCCCGGTCATCAAAGAGATTCATGCCTCCCATGACCAACCAAGGACTCTCTATCTGTCTTCACGTATCCCACATCGCTTATCTGCCCCCTCCTCCCCTTATCTTGAGCTCCCCAACTCGCACGCGAAATCTTAGGAGCATTATCGACCTCTGTCACTCCTGATGATACCTGGTGTGCTATGTTTTTCCAGCCAGTGCCTGCCTAATCTGATACAATAAAGGACAGGTTAACATGCAAGCAAAAGCTCCTCTGAACCTCGCTCCTTCTCAGTGTTCTGCTGCTCATCATGTGGTAAAGGATATTTAACATACAAAGATACCCGCATATCTGTGCAACTATGATTCCATTCTGAACTCATCCCATGTGCTTGGACATGACCTTCATTTCTCTATTTTATGTCAGTTCATTTGTCTGTCACCATTCCTTGCAAATATTTTTGTTGTATCTGCGTCTACCTCTTCATCTGACAGCGCATTCCACATCGTTACGAATCACTGTAAAAAAAATCCTTGCCTCTCATTAATCCTTTAAATTTGAGCCCTCATTTAAAACGGACCACTCGTCGTATTTGATAGTTCTGCCTTGGGAGAATGACACTGCGTATTTTCATTTGACGCATTTCCCCCTTTCGTTGATGGTCAAAAAAAAACAATTCAAGTGAGTGCAATCTATCCTTTTAGTTTGTACTTTGCATTCCAGGCAAAAGTCTTGTCAACTTCTTGTGAGCAGGTCCAAAAGCCTTCACAGTGTTTCAAATGCGTGTCGACAAGAACTGCACACAATACTCCAAATCGTGGACAGTATGAAGACTGGTATTGCTTCCAATTCATTTGAAAACGTCTGTACTAAATGACCCGACCGATGAAGAAAGCACAGTATGCAGCTCTATTGCTATCTTATGCTCTAATGTTGCTACTTTTAGTGAAGTCAAGGTGTTCCTGTAACACGATCCTTCTAATGGCTATGCCATTTACTATTTAATTTCCTCTTGCATTTGACCTCGTAAAATGCATTACCTCACACTGTCTGGATTAAATTCCGTCTGCCACTTCTCCGTTTTGTTTTGCAACTGATACTTACCCTGCTGTATCCTTTGAAAACGTCACTCTCTGTTCACGTTTCCAACAATTTTTAAGTCGTTTGTAAACTTACCAGTTCAACCGCCAACCTTTACACCTTAGACATTTAACAAAAAAGCCTCTGCAAATACTTTATGTCTTGTATGACCAAGCCTTTTTTCTTTAAGTCCCATCAAACAACGTTGTCTCGTTACCATGTAGCGTTGTCATCTGGATCAATTTTCTATACGTTACCTGCCCAAATACTTCAGTGAATAACATGTGGTCAAAATCCATTGCCCTATCATGAACTAATTTCTTCTCCACTTCCACAAACAATGTTCAGAAGTCAAACTAGATGAGATTACTGTCCAACAGTTCAGGTGAAATCACAAACTTTCAGAACACTTCCCTTGTCAGGTGATCTAAAACTGAAGCAGGCATGCCACGATTTTTTTAGGCAGAAAAATCAATCGACAGAAGATCGATGAATCAGTACGATCTTTTTGGCATATCTGTCCATTTATCTCTTTGCTTGTAAATTCTGTGTCTGTGTGCTTCTCTCTCGCGTCACCTGACAAAGTTGAAGCAGTCAATGAGCTTGTGATTTCACAATTTACTGGTATTTAACTTGGTGTGATCTGTCTTATGATCTTCACTGCCTTAACAATCATTTTCACCTCCACTTCAAAAAAATGGGGAAAACACAATTCAACAGGGCTCAGAACCAACATTCTTTCGTGAAGATTAACGATCAGCAGAGCAAACGTACAAAATCGTGAATAACAAATGAAGTCAAAAAGTAAAAGTTAGCATATTTTAGGTTTCGGAACTTAATATTGGACACGACCCTCGATGACTATAAATGATGTTTTATCTTTGATAATATCTGACGCAGGGAAGAAGTTAAAAAAAACTGAAAAAGGTGAATTTCAGGCATTTTATATTTATTTTAGAAGCATAAGGGCTAATTAGGAAAGGGACAAAGGACATCGTTAACAGGAAATGAGCAGTCAGTATTAGATTACTTACAGTGTGGAAACAGGCCCTTCGGCCCAACAAGTCCATACCGACCCGCCGAAGCGCAACCCACCCATACCCCTACATTAACCCCTTATCTAACACTACGGGCAATTTGCCATGACCAATTCACCTTTGGACTGTGGCAGGAAACCGGAGCACCTGGAGGAAACCCACGCAGACACGGGGAGAACGTGCAAACTCCACACAATCAGTCGCCTGAGTCGGGAATTGAACCCGGGTCTCAAGCGCTGTGAGGCAGCAGTGCTAACCACTGTGCCACCGTGCCGCCCACAGTGGGTGTTGGCTATTTTCTAATAACCCCGCAACAGCAGCAAAGAGATGGAAGAAAGGATTGAACAACAGGTTTGGGGAAGGTGCAGATATGACTGAGCTGTTGTTAGGGATGACTTCAACTTCTCTAATATTGATTGCAATCTTCTTCAGTGCAAATCGTCTGTATGTAGCCGACTTTGTCAGCTGTATCCAGGAAAGATTCCTGTCTCAGTATGTTGATAGGCCGAATACAATGGAGGTCATGTTGGATTTAGTGCTCAGCAACGAGCCAGGCCAAGTGCCAGATCTCTCGGTGTGAGAGCACTTCCGTGACAGTGCTCAAAACTCACTGATCTTTATCATATCCATTGAGATGGATAGGAACAGATAGCGTGGGAAGGTATTTAATTGGTGGATTGTAAATTACACTGCTCTAGGCAGGACGTGTGAAGCATATATTGGAAACAATTGTTCTACTGGACATGCACAACGGAAATGTGGAGGCTGGCCAAGAAGCACTTATTGCGATTGTTCGATACCATTGTCCCAATGAGATACTGAAGAAATTGTAAACCTTGGATGACAAGAGTAAATGAGCTTCTTGTCAAGAGGAAGAAACCAGCTGACTAAAGGTTGATGAAGCAAGGATCGAAAGCAGGTTTAGAGGATTTCAGGGCAGCTAAGAGATTACTCAAAAAATGGAGTAATGAGAGCCACAAGAGGGCACGAAAAAGCCTTTGCGGGAAGAAATATAGAAAACCCAAAGGCGCCCTACATGTAGGTGTGTAATAAAAAAAATTGATCAGAGACAGAGTAGGTTCGATCAATGATTTGTGCAGGAAACTTGATACAATGAGCTTCCAGAGGAAGTGGAGGAGGCTGGTACAAATGCCTCATTTAAGGGGAATTTGGATGGACATATGGATAGGAAGTGTTTGGAGGGATATGGGCCATGCGCTTGCAGGTGGGACTAAATTGGTTTGGGCTACCTGTTCGGCATGGACGGGTTGGAACGAAAGGTTTGTTTCCATGCTGTACATCTCCATGACTCTATGACTCTATGAGACAGGGGAGGCCCTAAATGAGTTCTTGCTTCAGTATTTCAATGGATAGAGGGAACTTTGTTCATCGTGCGTACTCTGTGGACCAAATTGATCTTCGCGAACAGATTTGTATTAATAGTGTAGAAGTGCTAGAAACTCAGAGAAGTATCACAATACTTAAGTACCAGGGCAGGACCGAGTATATCCAAGGTTATTATGGGAAGGGAGGAATGAGATTGCAGCCCTACAACTGACGATTTTAGCATCCTCTCTCTCAGTGGCGTCTACTTGGAGGGGTGCGAATGTTGAAAAGTGAATAAAGTAATCCTTAGAATTACAGACCAGTCAGTCTTATATCTGTGGTAAAATGGTATGCAAGGAACTCTGACAGATAGGATTTATGTTTGTTTGGAAAAAACATACATTGGTTAAAGATAGCCAGAATTGCTTTGTGAGCGAAAAGGTATGCCTGACAAGCCTTATTGATGTCTTTTAGGATATGTGGCCAAAGTTCCAATAGTGCACGTGGTGTAAATGAATTTGATAAAGTTCCTCACAGGAGGCTCTTTCAAACAGTCAGGAGGTACGGGATACAGTGGAACTTGGCTGTCTGGATATAGAATTGCCTGTTCAAAAGAATGATAAGCGATTGAAAGATTTCCTCCTGCAGGTCGGTGGCCAGTTGTGTCCGCAGGGATCTGTCCTTCAGAGTCTGCACTCTGCAGTTTTTATCAAGACATGCATGAAGAAACTGAAGGGTGGGTTCGTATATTTGCTGATGACAAGATTTTCGGACGTATGTAGGAAGTGTTGCGGGTTATTGCAGGCTACAAGACATTGACAAGTTGCAGAGATGGCTGAGAAGTGGGGCAGAGATTTCAACCTGGATAAGTGCAAATTCATTAATTTTGGAAGTTCGAGTCTGAATGCAGAATACAGCATTAAAAATAGGATTCCTGGCAGCGTGGAGGAACAGGTGTATCTTGGTTTTTGAGAACACAGACTTATAAAAGTTTCTACATATGTTGCCGGGGCAGTTCAGAAGGGGTATAGTGCTTTAGCTTTCATTAACAAATGGATTGATTTTGAAAGCCGAGGGGCTTTGCTCCAGCTAGATATAACACTGTTTGCACCACAGTTGAAATGGTAAGTCACGTTCTGATGGCGTCATTTTAGGAAGCATACAGTTGCTTTGGAGGTGGGTGCAGAGGAGACTTACTAGGATGCCGCCTGGATTGGTGTTAAAAAGAGAGGTATAGTAAGCGAGGGCATTTTCAGATTGGGCAGGGGAACGAAATTAGGTTACTTGATAGAGTTCTGCAAGGCAATGAGATGCATTGACACCTTCGACACATTATCTGGGTTGACAGCAATTATTAAAGTTAAACTGAGAACGTAACTTAACAGAAAGTTTTGTGATTTACATATGAAAACTAACACGGTCATTCTAACAGATGAAAGACTTAAAAATACTCAAGATATATTTTAATGGGAAGTTTCAATTACATCACACTGCAAACTTTTGCTATTAATTCTGTAGCTTCTAATTGTATACTCCGCAACCATCTGATGAAGGAGCTGCGCTCCGAAAGCCATCGTTTCCAATTATACCTGTTGGACTATATCCTGATTTTGTGTGCTTCTTAACTTTGTAAACTTTTTGTCGGTATTTTATGAATTAAAATTTACTCCCACGCACGTTCATTTGTACTCGCAATGACCTCGGCTATTGCTCGGGTCTCCCATCTAACCCAATGGCCTGCAGACCATTCCATGCCGACAGGTGCAGCACCTCTGCCAACAGTTGGACGTGCGTGCTCCTGGCCGGGGATGTTGCCAATGTTAGTCAGGCGTGGGTTTTAGGAGGACAGGCGGAGTTCAAGTTAGTAGATCTGTGTGTGCTTGTGTAGGGGATTGGAAGAGAAACGCACTCAGGCTGGAGGTGTTCTGATACTGTGTCCAACCACGTCACCACAGCATGCTATCGTCTGATGGTTGTTCATGGTTCTCCCTGGCCAGGAGCAGTCACGAGATGCTGCCAGACTGGCGTGTGTTGTACCACTAACTGTTCATAAATGCACTGCACGCAGAATGAGAGGTGTGAATGCCGCCAAAGCAATGGCAGCTCGTTCAGCATTCCTCCTGTCTTCCCTCTCCACTTTTAAAAAAAGACTAAGTTGCTCAGTTCTCTCAGAACATACGCAATACGAAGAAAAGTTTTAGAAGCGGTACAAATCAGTAATCACTGACACGTAGAAATTTCCATTCAGCACCAAATCGTAACGGCTCACAGTCTGAAAATGTTTGCGTCGGCATAAATTGCTAACAACAAATGAGTAACCATTGACACTTCGTAAACTTTCCTGTCACTAGAAATCTGAAACCAATTAACACGTAGCAATCTGTAACCATCTGTATATTGGAGTGGATTTCTGACTTCAATGATCAACCTGCAGCTTCGGTTATATTTAATTAGTACTGGGAGCTTAATTTCCCATTATTCCGCATGCCCCGGTAGGGTGACCGTGGAAGGAGTGCCTTGCAAAAGGTTTTAAAGTGAATTACTGCCATTTGTGAGATGCAATGCCGGAAGTAGTTTGTAGTCAAGGGTGTATTCGTCTGGAATGAAGCCGGCAATGAGGATAAGGTCGGGGTCAGTTTCAGATTTAGTGTTCGGCTTGTCGTAAGGGTTAGGTTCAGGTTTCGGGCTAGAGTAGTGGTTAGGATTAGGAATCGATTCATGGTTAGGCGTAGGGTTATGATTAGGTTGAGTGCCCTTTCGGACGAGATGGAATCCGGAAGTTCATTCCGACTTTGCAACTTGCAGGCCATCGAGCGTCAGTAGAAATATTTCAGGGGGATTTGCACACTGTGTTCCCTGTTAACAACGAATGTGGTTGTCTTGTCTACAGGTTTCAGCGATTTCCCAAATTGGGTAGTCGTCGTTTTTGGCACGGGGCCGAATACTTGAGTTCCTATTGCCTTGGGGACTTTGAAGGCTGATAGTCCACTGATTTCGGATTAGACGATCTGGAAATGGTGTGACCATTTGGGCGGAGTACCGGCCAGGTTCAGACCGAATGTGAGCGATTTTCTGTTGTTGGATTTGCTCCATGCTTGGAAGGGAGCGAATCCGGGAGTTCAAAACGATTTTGGGAATTCGAGGACAGGTGGTGCTGCCGGATTTGGTGAAAGAGATGTGCCAAAGATGTACCTGTCACGCACCAAGTGCTGTCCTTTTTGACACTGAGTTTTTGCGATTTTGCACTTTGAGCGAGAGTGCAAGATGTAAATTGGAAAAAAAGGTGAAGAGGACGTATGAGGGGCTCACGTGGCTCTCTCTGGCTGATGCTATTTCCATACTGAGGAAAAGCTAGTAAAACTCTCACAAGCTGCATTCTGGCTGGGCAACGTGCAAGTGGTCTGGATCACCACAACGCAGTTCAAACCGTTTTTCGACCGGATGTCCGTGACTTCCATCGTTGTGAGTGCCATACCTTTAGAAATTCCCTAGCTGATCTTTGCTTGGCTTGCGCTATAATAGTATAATGAGTTTGTTGGAATTTCCAGAAACATGGTATTCATGTACTGATTTAATAAACAAGCACATCGACCAGGACCCAATAAAAGCGAACAGCTGGAACTGCCAACCGGAAGCCACAGATTCAAACCACTATAAATGCCGGAGAAAAGACAACAGAAGAGCTTCACAGGAGAATCCCAAGAACTGAGGATGCCATTTAGACAGGGGACGAAACGTCTGCAACACAAATTCCCAGCTCGGCGAACAGAACCACAACAATGAGCACTCGAGCCACAAATCTTCGTGCAAACTTTGAACAGGGATTACTGTTCCGTGAATATCCACCGGGGCAGCTGTTTTGTACTCGATACATATCGAATGCTGTTCTCCATAGCAATAACATTGAATACTGCTATTTATCATAAAGACGTGGAATGTTGCAGCCCCCGTGTCCCCAGAAAACAACCAGGACATTTTTTTTCTCGATGACAACAAGAAGTGCAAAATATGTATCATCCTATGAGGGACTGCAGTTCTCTATAATAAAGACTGCTTGTCATCCACAATGAACAAAGGCACTGCTGTTCTTTATAGTAAAGAAAGGGGCTTTTGTTGTCTGTATTAAATATAAAGGTTGCTGCTGTCTCTCTTCAAGAAAAGGTCTGCTATTGTCTGTAACAAGAACAGAGGGATGACGTTCGCTGAAATATACACAGAGAATCCCGCTGTCCACAAGATGCACACCGACCACTGTTCTCTATGATAACCAGCGGATCTCCCGTTCTCCAAAATAAACACATAAATTCCCGTCATCTATCATTACGATAAGGTCTGTTGTGACTGCGATACCGGCAGGGATTGCTGTTGTCTTTAACGACAACAGGATTGCTGTTTTCTATAACGATGACACGTATATTTTTTCTCAGTGAGGAAGACAATGACTGCTCCTCTCCACCTCAACAAGTTCAAAGGCTGCTGATGTCTGCAGTAATGAATGGATCTGCTGTGCTCTACAATAAATAAAAGGGCCTCTGTTCTCTACAATTACACCAGGGAACGCTATTCTCTCTGACAGGTGCGAAACTGCTGTTCACTATAACAAAATCAGGAAGAGCTGTTCTACAGAATAAAAATAGGGTCTGCGGGTCACAAAAATAAAGCCAGGGATTTCTTTTTCTCTACGATAAAGGAACGAAATCTGTTCTCTGTAATTATATTGGGACTGGTATTCATAGGAGAAAGGTATTGACAGTAGTTCTATGGAATAACCACAGGAACTGCTTTATTCGATGTGAAAGACAGCAAGTGCTGCACTCCACAATAATGACAGGGGCTGTTTTTCACGATATCGAACACAGAGACTGAAGTTCTATGCAGAAAAGAGAGAAAGTGCTGCTCTCTTGCATATTCACATGGACATATTTTAGCAATGAAAAAGTCAAGAACTGTTGTTCACGACAACATTGACGGGGTATTTTATTCTCTCCAACAAAGTTAGCGGCTGTTGGTCACTCTCGTCATCATAGTGATGGTTCTTCCCTACAGAAAAAATTGGGACTGCTGTTCTTCACAGTGGAGACAGAACTGCTGTAATCTACAAAAGCAAAACCTGAGGACTGCTGCTCTCCACAATTATAACAGGTTGTGCTGGTCTCTGTGAAATTAATTAACCATTGCCTGTGAAATTTAAAAGAGATTGTTCTTCTTAAATTCAATGCAGGTATGAGCTTTGAAAACGATGCTTTGATGAAGGTCTACAGTCAGCTTCTCTCTGTTTGAATTCTGTAATCATTAAACTCCAAACTGCGATCGTCGAACTCAGCGAAAGCTGAAGAACTGTTATGTCTAGGACAAGGGCATGAGAGGATATCAACTCGAGTTTCGCCCAGTCTTTGCCCTTGCGAGTGTGATAAGGAACACGAGAAGGCAAGCATCTGTACTATGTTGAGTACTTCTAACAGTGAGGCATCTGGCTTCGTGAAATGAGACAATCCTGCAGGATTTAAAATAAAGATCATTTTTTTGATCTTGCTAATGATTGAGTCAGATCGATTTAATTTTTATGGCAGTAAACCTGGGGACTCGTCCCGGGACCACGTGACTAGGTGAGATTCTGAATATTCCCAGGAGGCACAGGCTCCAGCGCCTTAAATATCTTTTCTTTCATCTCGGCGCTGAATTGGCCCTTTTCCGTGAAAGGACTGGGAATCTGTGTATCGCCACGGCGCCGAGGGTTCTAATCAAACAGCCTATGGGTAAGAGTCATGGCTTAAGTAATCCTGCACATAGACATATTCTAAGAGAATCAATACTGCAAGAAGAGGATTCAGTTAACTCTCACATGGTATTAGAGCAAAACCCCAGGGAAGGGGATTGCCCGTTCCTAGAGTGTTTAGGAGAGAACAAGTTTAAGTGTGGTTTTAGACTTGGAACCAGCACTGGCTGATTTGGACTCGCCAAAGATGTACCTGGTATGTGGTTTCTTGGTTTACGAAAACCAAGGCATTGAGGCGGATGTGCCCAAAGTGAGAGGCGACGCCCAGACGTAAAAAAACAAGTAAAAGGGAAAAGATAACGTTGCCGTGTGTGTGTGTGAGAGAGAGCTGAACATTTTTCCAGTTATACTAAAAATGAGCTCCGTCCAGAGCAAGCAAAGGGAGACTCCACACATGATGTGGAACGGCCATCCAAAAATGCAATACCGGCGAAATAATTACGGTCCAGCGGCTGTAAAACAGCTAGATTTGTGGATGAAGGTACGTGGTTTTCCGGAGGGAGGAAGTTTTAGTAAAAGACAGCTGGAAATATTGAGGTCGAGCTTGGAGGAGAGAGAGAAAGAGAAAAGGAAGAGAAAAATAGAACCTGTGAATTGGAGTGCTTATAACATGTGGAAGGCTGAGGCTGATATCAGAACAATTCAAGTAAAGGATAGATCAAATGCACATACGATAAACAGCACTCATGCAGACGTGCGCAGAAAACAACCTAACGAAGCTGTACAGTGTAGTAAATTTGTTTCAGATTCAGACATTGATGACTGCCCTCCGAGAACTACAGCCCCGCTACGAGATCCGCTTGGCAAAGGTTCCACAATAGCAGCTAGCGTCTCAGCGTCTTCTGGATCGCCGATAGCACACCATACCCGCAACCAACTGAAGCAGGAAGCACAAAATCTGGACGACCACTCTATGATGGAAAAACATCCAAGACCTGTTCGAGATCAATCCCCAGCGAATGATGAGTCAGACAGTGAAGGTATGGCGCACGATCATCTCATCAGCTAGTTCTGAAGGCCCAATGTTTTAAGGTGAAGGTCCAGAATGGTAACCAGTGTTGGTCCACCGGCCATGGACCATGAAGGAAATGGAACCTGCCTACGGGCAGTTGCCTGACGCCTGCGCGGTTGGGTGCAATACGTTTCCTGAAGAAGTGGAAATGTGGACATGACCAAAATAGCAAAGTGAAAACAACTGGACGGTGAGACAGTGTCCCAGTACCTTACGCACCTCACTGAAGTCCATAATATCCACAGTGGACTGAGACCACCCGACAACGTAACGGCGTCAGAAATCACGCCGTATGGTGCACACCTGAGGAACAGCGTAATCAATGGAATGAAGGACGAAATAGCAAAAAGTAAAAAGACACATGTATTATCTGGGACTCCGCAAAGCTGAATTTGATGGGCTTACAGGTAATTCAAAGGGAAGATTTACCAGTGCAGGCTGTAATATTTGACCCACGACCCCAGATGTATGTCTATGAGTGGCGATTAAGCCAGAGAGCAATAAGTTCATTGAGTGATTCAATCACAATGGAAGCAAGAAACCGTGTTAATGCTATTTTAGCTGATTTTCTTGCTGGAGATATGCTGCACTACACAGCACACATACACTGCAAAGGCCCTGTCGAACCATTGAGAAGGATTGCTTCAGGAGATTGGTGAAACCAGTTCACTTGCCATTTTACGAATTTATTGGGGTGATCACAGATGTGCAGTCAGTGTCAACTTGTCTAAGGTATCTGTAACAGCAGGCAGACCCTATCTTTTTGGTGAGGAACGCTCCGCTCCACACGTGTCACTGGCAAAGGCATCCGGTGACAGGGGGCAGGATTTCGAACCATGGGTGATCAAGGTACAAAGAGCGAAAGGTTGGGTCTTCAGGGATGATGTGGGTAGAGGATTCAATGCAGATATGCAGACGTATAAGAAGAAACTAACTCAGGCAGACAGTACAGTCCAGTTGACACCCGCAAGCCCTGAAAAGCCTAGGAGGATGCCCTGGCGTTTCTCTAAGGTGATGATTGTGGGCGGGAGCATATGTTTCAGCTAAACGTGACCCTGTAGCGGTAGGATTGTCTAAATGCCTGCGAGTCACGGCCGCAGCTGTAAAGGCTGTTGTAGCATATGGGATATAGTTGGTTATGGCGAACTAACCCTTCTAGTCCCACATGCAGTATCCTTCGTACTTTCCGAGCAAAGGACCGCGCACATGGCAGCAGCACGTTAGCACAGATAGAGTACTGTGATCTTGGAGATATCTAACATTACAATAAATCGATGTAACGTCCTTAACCCTGCCAGCCTTCTCCCCACAGAAGGAGACGGTGATCCACATGATTGCACATGAAATTTGCAGCCTTAGACCAGATTTGCAAGATTCACCACTTCAGAATCCAGAAATTGAGTTTTGTTTTGTATGGACGTTGAGCATTCAAGAGCAAGAAGACAGGCTATAATTGCGTTGAGTATACTGTAGTGACTGCCTACGAGATAGTCAAAGCGGCATCACTCCCTTCTCATCTCTCGGCGCAAGCAGCGGAGCTGATTGCCTTGACTGAGGCCTGTAAATTTGCTGAGGGAAAGACAGTGAATAATTACACCAAGAGCAGATACGCAGTTGGGGTTGTACTTGATCTTGGAATCCAGTGGAAACACAGCGGCTTCTTGACCTCGACCGGAAAGCCCATCACACACCATCACCTTATTTCTGATCTGCTCCTCTGTCCCCTTTGGAATTACAATGTGTTTCTTTTTGTATTTGCAAGATTATTATTCCAAGTTACATTTGGCAACACAGATATAAATTCCTATGTTTCTGATTGAAATGTCATGGACTCACGTCTGTTCATTCCACCAATTTCTTCTTGCACTTTTGACATTTGACTCTATTCGCCCACACTTCACAATAAATCCTGTTCTCTTCTTGCCTGCCGAATTCAGGTCACTGACTGAGGTTCAATTCTGCTCACTGACAGACGGTCAATCACTATCAATCACGCAGGTTGAATCCGTGACACTGATTGAGGTTAAATCCCTAGCAATGTTTGTGCTTAAATACTTGTCACTGACTGTGACTCAATTCCTTTCACTGACTGAGGTTCTGTCCCTGTCACTGACTGAAACTCATTCCCTGGCACTGACTGAGATTTAATCCTGCATATCAAGTTAAATACTACGACTATGCTTTCGGGAAAAGCTGCATTCTGATCACTAACTCTTGGGAAAAATAATTAAAACTTTGCTGCTTTCCGAAAATAATGTAAAACAACTTTGTAGTTCGTGTATTAGGGGCGAATTTCTATCCGTGTTGCTGTTGTGCACGTCATTACATTGGATCCATTCTTCAAGACAAGTCTGACAATCCCGTTCTGAATTTCGTTTTCCCCACTTCAACATTCTGCAAAGCTAAAAACAAAAATACATGGCAGAAAATCTTAGACAACTTACTCAGAATTCACTAACTCTAACTTAATAGATCACAATCTTACTTAAATAAAATACATTTTAGCAATTTCACTTTAAGAAGCTTCTCCACCGCTGAGGTTGAAACAAACGCTTTGTAAGTATTGCAATCAACTTCGCACCCTTCTTTTTGAACAATCATAGAGGTTTGAATTCTCCCACCTTGTGACGGAAGTTGAGCGGGTTGCTGAAAAAGCATAGCAGGTCAGGCAGCATTCGAGGAGCATAAGAGTCGACATTTTTAGCATAAGCCCTTCATCAGGAGTGAGGCTTGTGGGCTGGGGCTGTGTGATATATGGGAGGAAGGTGGTGTTCGGGTTGGGGGTGTGGCTGTGAAGGTAGCTAAGAAAGCGACTGATGGATAAACGAGAAGCAGCGTCAAAGGGCGGACGGACAAGTGCAAAGGATGATGCCGAGTCGAAGGCTTGGGACTGGGATAATGTTGGGGAAGCGGAAATGAGGAAGCTGTTGAATTCCACATTTATCCAGTGTAGTTGTACGTTACCAAAATAGAATACGTGGCATTCTTCAGTTGATCAAGATTTGGCGGTGGAGGAGGCCCAGGACCCGCTTGATTTTGAAGAAGTGGGTGGGGTACTTAAAGTGTTCAACGACGGGGAGGTGTGGTTGTCGTGCGCGGCTGTCCCAGAACTGATCTCACAAACGATCTGCAAGAAGACGTCCTGCCATGCCGAAGTAGAGGAGCCAACTCTTGTGCATCGGATGCAGAATATGATATTGTTAGAGGTACATGTGCATTGTGACAGCTGCGGAAGGACCGTTTGGAGGCGTGAACGGAGTAGGATGGAGAAGTGTGGGCGCTGGGTTTGCATCTCCTGCAGTGGCAGGGAAAGATGCCAGTAGCATTGTGTGGACCTGACAGGGGAGTTGCAGAGGCAATGGTCTTTCCAGAATGCTGTTGGAACTGGGGAGGGAAGTATATCTTGGATGGTTGGGTTCGTTTGGTTTTGACAGAAGTAGCGGAGGCCAATTCAATGCATGTGAAGGTTGGTGGGGTAGAAGGTGAGCACCCGGGGTTCTGCACTTGTTGCGTTGTGAATGGTGGCTTTCAAGGGCTTTGCTGCAGCATGAGTATGAGATATGCTGTAGGGCATCGTTAAACACATGGGAGGGGAGTTTGCGATCATGGAAGAAGGATGCCATCTGGAAATTCGTCAGTTCTCCTAGTCCCAAGCTTCCAACTAGGCATCGCCCTCTGGACCAGTCCATCGTTCCCAGCTCTGACCTATTCCTTCCTTCACATTCATCCACATAGCCCTTTCTCACCTACCTTCCACCTCAAACCCAATACCCTCCTATGTATCCAGGCCCACAAGTATCATTTCTGTTGCATTGCTTCCGCCTGAAACGCAGAATCTACTACTCCTCGGATGCCACCTCACCTGTTGTGCTTTCCCAGCAATACACTTTCAAATCTGAACTCCAGCATTTGCAGTCCACTTTTTCTCCGACTCCATCATCTATTGGGACCCTTATGTCTAAACATTAAGTCGGAATGTAATGAAAAATCTTTTGCACTTTTCACAGTCTCCTGCCTTTTCTCATCCAATGTATCTTATTCGACCACCTATATTTTATGAAAGAAATGTCAGCATGCACAATTTCAACAAATAAGTACGTTTCAATGATCAACCCTGCCGTGCTACTATTATTTCATGCCCAGTGAAGCCAGACATAGTTGATCACTATTTTTGCAGATTTCTAATGATAGAAAAATAATTTTACACAGAGCACAGAAAATACAGAGCACTACAGGGCCTTCGCCCTTCGACATTGTGCCCATCTTACATCCGAATCAAAGATCAAATTAAACTGCACATTCTCCATTTTACTATCTTCAATGTGCATATCCAAAAAAAAAACACCAAATGTCTCTAATACATTTGAGTCTACTAACACTGCTTTCACTGCATTCCGTGCACCGACTGCTTTCGGTGCAAAGACATTATCTCTGACTTCTCCTCTAATCCTTTCCTCTTTGATTCTAAAATTATGACCCCTCGAAATGAACATTTCCACCCTCAGAATGCGCCTCTATATATCAACTCTATTTAAGACTCTCGTCATATCTACACTACTATCAAAAAGACCTCATATATTTCTTCCCTCTAGAGAGATAAACCCAAGCACCCTCATCCTATTTTTCATAAAAGATGTCCTTCATTCGAGGCAGAATCCTTTTAAAATCCCCTCTGCACCCTCTCCATAATTTCACAATCATTCCTATAATGAGGCGACCCTAACTGACTACAATATTCCAACTGTTGTCTAACAAGCACTTAAAGAGCTACAGCATAACATTGTGGCTCTTCAACTCAATCCCACGGCAAATGAAAGCCAACACATCATATGCCTTCTGAACAATCCTACCAACTTGGTTTGCAACGTTGAGGGATCTGTGTATTTTACAGAACCTGCTCAAATGTCTACATGTAGTAACAGCTCCTTTGAGTAAATTGCTTCACGAAATGGTGCAGGTGACCTAATGATGTAAAGCATGCTGGAAGTTGTTCAATATGGACGTATAATGTAAAGTGAGAATTTTTTGTAGCACACCTGATTTGAACCATGTCGATGATTCAGACTTGAGAGAGTTATGGGTTCCACCTGTGATAGCATTTGGGTTTCTTAAGGCCACTCTAATGAATTTCTTGGTCAGTTTGGGTTTTCGTTAATGTAAACAGAAAAGATATTGACAGTGCAGGAGGA